>NC_071097.1:16818601-17118601 GCF_027358695.1 Spea bombifrons | reverse complement strand
CTTTACTGGACCCATGTCTCATTTGAGACACAGTGACGGTCCCAAATATCAGTTTAAGCCCATAAAACTATATATTCCCTGAAAGCACAAAGCCCAAGGACCTCAAAGCCAGCCCCTTACCTTTCAGTTTAGTAAAAATACCTAGGTATTAGCTGATAGCATAAGGAGGGACACTAGGATACTGTTGGTGGACAGTTATAGGTACGGTTAGATGTTGGGTTACAGTACTGTATAGTGTTAGGGACGATGATCAGATAAGGTCCCTGTCTATTGAAGTGAGATGGATCAATGCTTAGTGACCAAAAGGGTCATTAATCAGTGGCATTAATTCATAGCATTTTGTTAGGTTAAATTTATATTGTATTTTTTTAATATATAATATATATGTAAGATCACTTTTAAGTGACAAGTTTAGGCCACTGACATTGATCAGTGGCCAGGTACTAATTATGTATTATATTTTGTATTAATAATTTGTGTTATTTTAATAATTACCTTAGATGACTCTCTTTCATAATGTTTCTCCAGAACAAAGGTTTCTACAATTTATGAAAAAAATAACTAAAGTTAGAACCCCCTTGCTTTATGTTTTCATTTGTTATAGCTTTACCAAAATATGACAGAAGAGTTAGTTTTAAAAAAAAATCCATTATGTGGCTTCTTTATAAAAGTTGTGAATTCAAGCACATGTATGTACCAGCATTGTCTATTAATATAAAGCTGTTTTTATGAGGCCCTATTGCACTTTTAAGTGCTTATGCAAGCACTTATGGATCGTGTTATAACCCCATGACCTCTCTGCAGGATGAATGGAAGAAGACTTTGCTTTTCAAGCATTTTTCTGGTCCAAAAGATTGTATTGTAGTGATGTGGTCAAGATGTTTTGAATAGATATGTGAAACAACATGATTAAATGTAATTAAAAATTAGAAATTCAACAACATCTGAAAGAATAAAATGGAAGTGTTTTGTGTGGCTGTATAAACCCCAGCGATGCTTTCATAACTCTGCCTTTTGAAGAACTTTATGCACCTGCGAAAAAATAAATAAAATAGTTTTGAATTCTTGTAAACGTGTACTCTCTCTGACCTCTTGACAGTTTTTGCTGTCTGGTTTGAGAGTGAAAATAAAATTAAACAGATATGGTAAAAGTGTCAAACTGCAGAGAGACAATACAGCAATCCGTTTTTATTCTGTTACATTCTCTTTTGTGTTACCAACTGGAGAGTTTTGTTATCTCTGTGCTCTTTGGGTTGTCTAAGATAACTTTTATGTTCCTTGGTGGAGTTTTTCTGGAACACTTTTTGCACAAGCTTTTCTCTTTTAGTTGTCTCTCTTTTATTAGACAAAATAAGTTATATTAGTAAAATAAAGTATATTTGACGTTTGAGAAAGTTACAATTTTTGGAGAACACAAACTACCATGTGTTTTGAAGACATTGCAGCTGCTTGTAAAGCGATCTATACATATACAGCACCCTTCAATAATGCTGGCATCCTTGGTAAACATGGGCAAATAAATGCAGTGTTTATTGTTTAACCCTTTGATCTCTGCACACAGATAAGTAGACATAATGAAAAGTTCCTCATGCCCACGTTTAAATATGGTGGTGGCTCTTTAATGTTTTGGGGCTGTTTTTCTGCCAGAGGACTTGGACATTTTCTTAGGATACATGGCATCATGTACTCTTCTGAATATTAACAGATATTAAATGAATACCTGACTGCCTCTGCTGGAAAGCTAAAAATGGGCTGTGGTTGGCCCATCCAGCAGGACAGTGGTTTAAAACATACATCAAAATCAACACAAAAGTGGTTTACTGACCACAAAATCAAGGTCCTACCATCGCCATCCCAGTCCCTTGACTTGAACCCCATAGAAAGCCTGTTGAACTGACTAGGATAGCCCACCAGTGTCGACTTCAAAATTTGAAGAATCTGGAGAGATTCTGAATGGAAGAATGGTCTCAGATTCATTGCCATGCATACTCTTACCTCATCAGGCATTATAGGAGAGGTCTCAGAGCTGTTATCTTGACACAACATTTTTGTAAATATTTTATTATATCTTTTCATGTGACAACACTGAAGAAATGACACTCTGCTACAATGTAAAGTAGTGTGTACAGCCTGTATAACAGTGTAAATTTGCTGTCCCCTCAACATAACTCAACACACAGCCATTAATGTCTTTTTTTCTGGCAGTTACAATATAGAAGTATAAATAACTAAAAGAATAACAAAAGCTATATGGCGGTAACATTTCCTACAATGCAGTACTACACACACCCAAATGTCCTAGGTTCCCCAAAACAAAAAGAGAAACGTGGCCAAGCAAAAGTACCTTGCTTGACCAGGGCTTGACACATTTTGTGAAGTTGTGCCAGCAATAAAACAGAGGAGCTGTCAGGTTTCTGCAATTGGGTAACGTAACATTGTGTTATGTGACCTCCTCTCAGTGCTTGCCCCCCTGCAGCAGATAGGAAGGTGGCTCTGTATAGACATGGTTCCTAGGCACTCTATAGAAGTGCAGATTAAACCCAAGGTGCTAGGAAGTAGTCGTTAAACACAATTCAGGATTAATTTAGTCTCATACTGACTCCTGCAGGGGAGGGCAGGTATTAGGACTGGACTGGGGAAGAAATACAGCCCTATAACTTTAAGCCAGGTGGCCTCTAAATAATGTACATGTGGGCAACAGCTGAATACAAGTGGTGGCATCCACACTCTAGCAGTATGCAGCTGTGCGTATCCATCCAGCAGCTGAAGCATACAATCTACCGCTATAGTAGCAGTAAAGGTACGTGTGAGTATGTGCCCTGTTTGCCAGATCTCAAGTCTAGCGTGGCTAGCATAATTTAGCTCAGGTAGACATGGCACATCTCATCCCAAACCAAACACTCACTATCTAGTCCTGTTGAGGCCTCATTCAGAGAATACTCAGTATAAAACAAACATAAAGCAGCACTGGAATAACCAAAGCAGTTATAATGATCATGGATGTATGTGGGATTTCAATCACATGCAAAAACAAAAAACATAGACTTTTGAATCAAGGGGTATCAGGTGGGGAATTTCCATGTATCCCATCATTAGCTCTCACCTGGAAATACACAGTGTATGTTGCTACTTATTTCTTAGATATGCTCATAATATTATTAGTTTGAAACCAAAATCTGTAACATACAATTTCAGCAAATATGGCCCAAAGGTACTTTTCCAACATTTTTAGGGGGACAAGGCATTTCGAAATATCATCTGACAGGAAGAGGAAATGCCTTACATTTTCAGCAGGTTGTACTAGAGCCAAGTATAAATGCCACCCCTAAAAATATAGTCTGGAACGTAGAAGTTAATGCACGCTAACAACCTTGCCTCTCTCCCATAGTTTATTTTTGAACAAGGACAGCGTGTGAATGTAATTTGAGAATAGAGGAGAAATTGATGCTTTTTCTTTTATGTCTCCTTGGTCATTTGCGGGATTATCCGACCTACTTTGCAAAAGTATCGTCATAGCATATATCCTGTATATTTTAAACCAGCATTAAACATTACAGCACAGACAATACATAGTTTTATACCCTGGCACCAACTTTCTTCTGAGGTTTCCGTATGTTCGTTTCTGTTGTTGTTCTATGTTTTTGTTTACGAGTTTGCTGCACTTGTAGTTTCACTTTGTCTTAGCGATGAGCACACCAGAAAAAGATCTTTGATCCCCCTCTCAATAAACACACACAGTTCACAAGTCAATTCTTCAAAGCAAAAGTATATTTAGTTGTTTTCCTTCTAGAATGTATGACAGATAGGACACGTAAATCAAATGAGCGAAACATCCCAAACTGTTTTGTAACAGCCTGTATGACATACACAACTTTTGGGTATTTAAACGCAGTGAAACTTACAGCACAGAGGATGCCGAATATATTAAACAACCACCTAAAGGTTAATCATCATTATTTACCCTGCACTTCTTCTACATACACCATATTAGTAGCTTGTAGTTGTAAATCCTTGACACTAGTTATTATCACTAAAAGATATAGGTTCGCATTATTGATTCAGAATAGATCAAGATTCTGCTAAAATGATCCATAATCGAACCATCTAATGGAATGTTTATACTGTTTGGAAGTATGATTATATATATATGTATATACATATATATATATATATATATATATATATATATATATATATATATATATATATACAATACTTTTATACAAAACAAAGATTGTGACATTGGAAGTTTGTATTAATTTTTGAGTGTTAATATCTGAAAAAACAAAGAAAAAAAAAATCATAGTTTTTAAAAAAGTTTTTAGTTAATTACAAATTGTGATGGGATTATTTGTAAGAAGTTAAAGCAAATTCAATTAAAACAGAAAATATATATTTATTTTTGTGGCATTTGTTCCTGATGCTACATGGAAGTTCTGTCTAGTAGCCAAATAGATAACATATAGTTAAGGAAAATAACAGCAAAAATCATAATCTTCAAAAATCAAGAAATTAAGCTTTTGAGGACAGTGTATCAGTTTTATGTGTGGCACATTTTATGTGATATTCATTATTTTTGAGAAACACAGGATTAATGGGGTGTTTTTAGGTTAGATATAATTAAGGACATTAATTAAAAAATAACAGCAGTCTGGAATCATTGCAGAGGTAAATTTATCACAAGTCATTCAATCCTGTGGCATAGCTTCCTATGCATTGTAATGGATTCAAATTATATATATTTTGGGTTCATAAATACAGATCAGTCATTGGCTTAAAAAAACAGCTGAAGGTACATTTTAGATGCCCAAATAACTATTTCCTGAAATTTCCTTAACTAAATCCAAAATCCAAACAATGGGGAGGGGTGTCTATTTTGGATCTCTACCCCATCAAATTTCATTACCCTATGGTACCCCACACAGAGGTTGGAAGGACAAGGGTTGCCACTTCTCCCCTCTTGGTTAATAAAGGATCCTAAAGAACATGACTTTGCTATTTAATTCTAAAGCAATAAATAATTAAAACAAGAAAACAATGTATCTCCAAAAATCCCACATCCTTCTTGTACATCAAATACATATTTTAATTCATTATAAAGAACTTAAGTAAGAAGTTAATGTTCTGTATCTTTGATCATCAAAAAAAATCTTTGAATTTAAGATGTGTTAGAGAATAAAACAACGGATTGGGTTAACTGTTAGGGGGGGGGGACTCTCTCTGCTAGGCCAGTAAGAAATAAACCTATGAACACCTGGGAGCTTGTTGGCAGGAACACAGGTGGCAAGGAAAAAATTGGATGTTGAAGAAAAAGCAAAGAAGAAGAAAGACAACCAGATTGTGCCATAATGTGGTAGCGTAAGCACCAGGGGTGTCGATAGGGGCCAGCAGTGTTTACGTTATATTTTGTATTTTTTGTATTTGCATGTATGAATAAAAATGTTTGTGCACCAAAGTGTGGCACATTTTTAAAGTTACCACTAGGCTTTAGCCCCCAGATCTTTGTTGAACCTAACAATGCCCCTGCTTAGCACCATCACGACAAAATTCTTAGAAATAAAGAGACTACTTTGCTCTGTGTTTCCTCAGTACCACTGTTAGGAGATTAACAATTCCCCGAACTGTGAGTTTACAGGCAATTTATTTCTGGCTAATATATCAGGTCAACAAAGTAAGACTAAGACGTTATGTGAGGTTTTTCTTGGGGTTGTGTTTCCTGTCAATAAACCAGAGTTGAATAGTCTTGCTGTCTTCCTGTATACCAGAGTTAATCCCTAAAAGGCTGAGGTTTGAGACGATACATTAAAAGGGGAAAATATAATATAATTGAGCAACGTCGACATTATTCTTTTCTATCATTCACCTAGCACTTACACCCATTAAATTAAATTTCTTACTTTTACATCTGAAATGAATGAATTTTTGGTCATCTTTTTGTGGAATACAGTTTAAAAAGTGATATGTTACCGTATTTCAGATTACTTTATTAGTCTCCGTATTTATGGCTATAATTCTCTGTTAAGTTCATGAAAGGAGACATATAAACATCATGGGTAAAGATATTGGACATTCTTGGATACAAAGGTCTTGCTCCTAAATATCAAAAGGTAGCTATTAAACTTTAGCTGGTTTACTCTAGGTTAAAATATATTTTTTTAACCAGATGGCTTTATAACAAGCCATAACACATGGAAACATTTTAAAACCTTTACAGAGAGCACAAATGTTCCATCATTTTAGCAACCTTCCCAGTATCCGAAAACCAGAAAACTCAAGGAACAAATTAAAAAGCATTTATTTTAAAGCAGGAAGTAAGGCTTTTATTTTACAGAGATCTACTGTGGTAAAAGTATACAAGTCCTTTTCAGATTTTCTTTCCCATTGAATTTTATTTGCTGTGAAAATGTATCAGAATTCCCTGCAAACTATTAGTTTTATTTGTTTCTAGGTGACAAAATCTGTTAGAAAATGCCATCCCTTCAGGAATCCAGTCTAGTTTGATCACGGTTTTAAACTGAATATTTAGAGTCATACTAAAACATCCATAAATCTACCAAAAAAATGGCTTCAGCAGTGTAAGAATGACAAAAAGGATTAAATGAAGTTCATATAGCTACAACATGCAAAAGAGTAACAGATATCATTCTAGCTGGGGCCTGTTACAATATAGCTAGTAGTTATTAGGCCTCAACTCTAACGTAATGACATTAAAAACATTAGAGAGTGGGGATTTTTGTCTCAATGTTCACAACTACTCTAACATAATAGACTTCTACACCCTGCTATGTTTAGTATCTGTTCTAAGGGAGAGTAACGTTAACTAATTCCTAAGGAATCCTTTGTAATGGTTTAGGTCTGGAATGAAACTTCATGACTCATGTTTGGCCATCACAAGTATACATTACTGAAACCTCCAGGTGATCTATGAAATTTGGGTCGGGTTGGTCCAAGAAATAACCTAAGAACATATTTGGATTCCTGAGGTGATATTTAGAACTTGGTGAAAAAGTTTGGTTATACATTCACTTAAAGTTAAAACAATATTTATATTGTGGTACATGTAAAAGGTATTTTCTCTCATGGCTGTGTTAAAATAGACTCCCATATAGTAACTGAGCTTTTAGCAACCCTGTCCCTATACCTTAATGACAAAATCACAATCAGTCCTTAATTAATTAACACTGGATCTTCTTTGTACCTTTTCTAGATTTCAAAGAGTTAAAACATAGAAACATGCAGTGGTGTCAGGCTCCTGGTCACGCGGGTACCCAACATGGGGGTTATTCACCCATCTCTGCGACCAAGGGATCCACATCGCAACGAACATTGCGCTACAACCCGCTAGGCCGTATCCTCGGGCTCGCATAGTTTGTGCGGCCCACTCGGCATGCACAGCAAACACCCCGAGAGGTGGGGCCAGAGGCTCAGAAGGGAGCAGGATGGCTGGCCACATCAGAAAGTGGGAAAGGCTTCCCCCTCTCTGCCTATACCCAAGCGGAAGGCTCCTACTCACAGACTATTTAAAGCCCTCCTCTGTCCACTCTCATTGCTTGAATGTTCTACATGCTACAGACTGTTATCCCTGAGTGCTCTCCTGCTTACCTCTTCTCTTTTGCATCTCATATTGGATTCCACGGCTTTTGACTCTCGGCTCGACTCCTGGTTTCTCCTGCTCGTCTATTGTCCTGACCTCGGCTTGTCCACTACTCTCCATTTGTCTGCTGCCCGCCTCGACCCCTTTTGACTGTTTTTGAATACGATATCTGCGTTATCTCTTGCTGTACTGTGTCGTTGGTGAATACCATCTCCCCGCTAAGTGCTTCCAAATGGAACCCTTACAAGTGGTTTGTCTTAATCTGTCAATTCTAGTTTTGTCATACCCCTTGAATATATGTATTGTAAAAAGTGCTGCATAAATTGTTGGTGCTACATAAATAAAATAATATTAATAGAATTAACAGGTGCAATACTGGGTCATAACTTCTGTAACTACACCTAAATTAAACAAACAACTACAAAGACTTATAGGGAACACAAACCTTGAAGCAGTTTTTCTATGTAGACATTGTTGCCTCCAAGACAGCTGTCTAGAGGTTAATGAAGACATTACATGACTTGCTTATCAAAGCAATAATATGTCTGCTTTTTACATTTCTTTTTTCCATATATACCGTATTGGCTCGAATATAGGCCGCACTTTCCCCCCCCACTTTAAGTCTTTAAAGTGGGGGTGCGGCCTATATTCGGGGTCTAGCGCCCGACGCCCGGGACATGCAGTTTCAGGCGCCGGGCAGGCAGCAGGGTTAGGATACAGATCCCCCGCAGCGGTGCAGGGGACCTACATCCTACTCCCCGATACGCTCAGACAGCCTCCCCTGCCATCACTTCCCACTCTGGCATATAGGGGCTTAAAAGGCATATCATGAGGCAGAGTGGTATATAGGGGTATAAGGCATTTCTGGAGGCAGAGTGGCATATAGATGGTTAAAAGGCATTTCTGGAGGCAGAGTGGCATATAGAGGGGTATAAGGCATTTCTGGAGGCAGAGTGGCATATAGAGGGGTATAAGGCATTTCTGGGGGCAGAGTGGTATATAGGGGGGCAGGTTGGTAGCTTTTATTAAATATGAAAAAATATGTTTAATGAATATAATTATTATAAGAATTATAATTATATTATAATAGTATAAGAATTAATATTTACTAGTAAAACTGTTTTCCTATAGGGTAGTCTTATATTCAGGCTTTTTCCTAAATTAATATTCAGATTTGGGGGGGTTGTCTTATAATCAAGCAAATATGGTATATTAATTGTCCTGTGATGTAACACAATGCATAATGTATTTAAATCATAACCCTAAAAAATGTTAATTTGTTTGTCTTATGTGGATGGCAATCCATAATAAAGTTTGATTATTGCGATTATTGCAAGTCCTTTAGGTGACATTTTCCATTCTTCTCAGGGTTGATTTTCAAAAACAAAAGGTACCATGCCCCCTCCCCGAATTTTGGGTGATTTTCTGCAGACCCATAAAGCTTTTCCTTTTTTTCCATTACTCTCTAGTGTTATTTAAGAAAATAATTCAGTCTTTATTGCATTTGAGTACTGCTCTTACAATGCCTTGGTTCCTACTTAGATTGGCATATAGATATAAAAAAACTTCAATTATATTCACCTAGATTGATGTGTGGTATTTTTTGTTTCTTCACTAATAAGATTAATTTATCATATGTATAAACATATCCAGTGTTACTGAAAGTGAAATATAAGAATACACTAAAAAACTAAATGGAAATGTACAGAAGTATGATTACATATTTTATACATTTATAAAATGATCACATAACTTAAAATGCACCACTAAATTCAAACTCTATTCCACAGTGAAATATTTCTGAGTGCTCTTGAATAACATAATAAACGTTATAAAAGATTCAGTTAAAAGAGTTGAAAATATGTATTTAAGATAAGAAGACAGTGTATTGTGTAAATTCATTTTCTAAATTGATTAGTATATCTTTTCCATTTGTAGCCATAATTTTCCTTGCTTAAAATGCTCACATTTAAACAGTCCAAAATCTATTTATATGCAGTATATTTTCATTTTTCCTTCTCCTATACAAATGAGTCGTTGGCGTGTGAACATCCCTGTGTTCCAGCTAATGGCACAACTCCAGTTTGCAGCAATCATATTTCTTTTTTTTTTTTTTATCTCCTGTGACTGATGTTTGAAAATATTAGTGTGACGGCCCAGGGTTATTAAGTGCTGTCTGTCGTAGCTATTGCTTGATTTCTGTATGTCTCAGTATATGTGTGATTATTGTTGTGGTTTTTGTTTCCCTCATGTACTGCCCTGTCCATATTCCACATGCCCTGCCCACGGACATCACCCCGAGAATGACGGCTAAAGTTATTCGGACATTGCGGGGCTCGGTGGCCTAAGTGTGGCGACGGACTGTCTGGGCTGGGCGGGAAGATGTGGACATGATTTATGGTTTGTTTCTTATCTAACCTATATATAAGCCCATATGTTTCCCAAATAAAGAGTCCCTGTTTCACCTCAAAACGAGTCTCGTCTTGTTATTGAGGTAAGCCTCGGTGCTGCCCTTATCAAGGTGGTAGAGCGCTGTATTGTTATACTTCTGTATACTGCAGCGCCGCCCAAAGAGTTCCCAAAGAACTGTGGCTTCTGCTATGATCACTTATTGTCCTTTTCAGGACAATAGCCACCCCGTGTAGCTTAGCTTCGGCTAGCCACAGCTGCTCTGTGTCCTCTCTCCTCTCTGTAACGCTGGTTCTGTCTGGCGGTGAAGGGGTTAATTCCCGGTATCCCTGTGGCCATGGGGAGAAGGAAGCAACGATTGGCGGGTGTACCCAGTCCAGGTACAGGTCGTGCCCATCACAATTAGCTATTCCAAATGGTCTAAACTATTCAAAATGTCCAATTCTGCCCTTCTGAGTTTTGTTTCAACCTTTGAAACTGGTTCATCTTGTTGAATCTGTTGTATTAAACGTAAACAAACTGATTAATCATTAACAGTCAAACTCATTGAAGCAAAATGTAGGTTCAACTATATTAAGGATTATTTTAAGTTGAGTATCATGGTTTTATGAACTGAACTGAACGTTAATTGTGACTGATCACCACGGGTCAATTTTGTTATAGCTCATCATGCTGTGATGGTGTGTATCGCCTATCCTCTAAAAAACTGTTTTTCCAATTGCTAAGTTCAGACTTACACTGAGAATGTGTTCATGATCTGGGCCAAGTTTTGGAGATCATGCAGCCAGGTTTAGCAATGAACTACTTCTAAAATAGTAGAGTAAGGTGTACTCTATGAGCTTAGTTGGAAAGTGAGATACTTAGGAGAGCCCATTGCTGATGGCGCCCCATATAGTGAATTCCTTAAAAGCAAAGGGCATAAGAGCAAGGCAAAGCTTCCCTGCCAATGTCCAACTTGAGGAAGCAAGTGGTTTAACTGCTTATACAATTTTCTAGAAATTAAAAGAGGATAAGACTCTAGAGACCTTTTTTTGATGATTTGTTGTGTTTATTAAAATCCAGTTTTGAGCTTCTTCACCATAGCGCCTACCCCACGTATGAATAGGTGACATAGGAAGCTTTAGGTCTTCATCTTGTCACAATTAATGCACAATAATAAAACTAGGAATTCTACATATAGAAGTGGCAGAGAAGTTTGCATGCACACATTTTACCACCAGAATTTTTTCAAAGTTTGCAGTAGTATTCTTTTGTGTGTATTTTTCCCCCACACACCTATGTTATGTATGAATTTACAGCTCCTGGTATGTGCGGCTGTCACACGACACCCCAATATGTGTTCAGCAACATCTCCTGAGTACAGTGATACCCCACATGCATGGGTTTGTCATTTTTTGGGGGAACTAAAAGGCCACATTTGGTACGTGTCCATTTTTCTAATTGGAAATTAGATGTGTGGCCATCCTTCCCCCCGTGTTAATTGGGACCTTGTTGAACCCGGCCAATTCAATTTACCCCATCAAATCATACATTTTTTAAAAATAGACAGCCCATGGGCATTTAATATGCCAGTATTTTAACTCTTTCCAAGCGAGAATTGTTTTAAGCTAATGTGCTAATTTTAGGACTTGCTCACAAAAATATATTTTTTATATATATATTTTATTTTTTTTTGCCTTTTTAAAACATTTTTTTTTTTTTAAATTTCAACTTGAAGTTTCCCCTGATAGTGACATCAGTGGGAAATTATTTTTACATTTTACTGGTTTTTTTACAATTTTTTTTCTAGCGGTCACAGTCCATCCAGAGGTAAGTGTTTGGTGTCGCTGGATGCCTCCTGATCGAGGCATTCCAGCGACACCATTAAAGTTTAGGAGGTGATCGTTGATCGCCTCCTAAATGCTTTTAAAACGGGTGTCCGCCCGGGGAGGGGCCAGAGATGGCCCCTTTGTGCCGATCGTGGCGTTGCTGAATGCCTCGAGGTCGAGGCATTACAGCAACGCCGTTTGGGTGCAGAAAGCGAACGTAGATCGCTTTCTGCACCCGTTTAATTACGTGTCGGTTCTGGCACGTCATTTGTCGTAAACGACTTGTTTTTCCGTGCCGTGCCAGAACCGGCAATTGTCATTAAGGGGTTAAAAGAAGCTAGGTATAAATAAAGCAAACTGAGCTCTTCAGCACAACCTATTCTACTACCAATATATGTCTATAAAGATGGCATGCCTATGTACTTGATTTTATACACCTGTTAGAACAAGTACTTCATGAAACCATTTTATGTATGGAAAAGTTTACGAAATACATATTGTTTAAAGTTACATAAAAGTACAGACCGGCATCCAGTAATTTATAAATGTTAGAAGACATGTAAATTAATCTCAAAACAGGTACATTCATTTTGATTAAATCAGTGGCTAAATTCCCTTTCACCCCCTTAATGACAATTGCCGGTTCTGGCACGTCATGCACTAACATCCAGTTAGTGACAATTGACATGCTGGTATACCTTCATATTTATAGATTAACTATCATAATATATTTGGGTTCAGAATAAATTATTTCAATTTCCTCCAATTCAATTGGTGAGAGGCTGAGAAGGGGCTGAGGAACACCTAATGTTATACTCACCGATACCTTAATAGTATTGAGCAAAATGAGGAAACTATTTTAGGATATTATCCCAAGATATTGATTCAAAACCCCAAACAAAACACATTAGCATCTTGAAACCATTAAGCATTTAGCTCTGATTCCTGCAGATTTAACTGCAGATTGACAAAATAAATTAATCATCCCTTAGTGTTGTTTTATACCTGGTCATTTACTTCTCTGTAATTACTTTGGGTTCTTTCAGATGTAAGGGAGAGTTTACCAAAACATTCTAGCTCAGTGACAATACAATAGCTGATTTGACGATACGATAACTCATGCAAGAACCAGACTCAGGAAATTATTTATGGTTAATTGGTCATTTGTTTCATCATAAAAAAAAATTCCAATAAAAATTTGAGATGGCTCCAAACATTTATTAACATAATTAAATATCCAATTTTCACGGGCGCCTTCCACAATAGTAAAATTTGCTGTTACATTCTTCTTGATTGCAATATTTTTTGTTCCCAGGAACTGTGGTTCATCCAGCTCCTGAAGCACTATTGCTAAGTGGACCAGTTTAGAAGAGATCTCTAATATAACCATATACAACTCTTCCTTCTCAAGAGAGGGTAGCTGATATATAGGTTATTTCTGATTGAAAATTGTGATGATGCCCTGGATCACGTATAGGGCAGTACCCAATGTAAATACATAACTGTGTATTGCATGTGTGCTGAATTACACATCTAAAGGGGCTAAAACACTATGTTACACACAACCATGTACTCGATTATAAGACGATCCTTATTATAAGACGTCCCTCCAAAATTTGAATATTCATTTATAATAATAAGAAAAAGCCTGAATATAAGACTACCCTATCGGAAAAAAGTTTTACTAGTAAATATTAATTCACATGTAAATTATTTTTTCATATTTAATAAAAACTATGATTGAGAAAAATGCATTTCTTGCTCTTATTTCCTTTTTATTTGCCAACCTGTCCTCCAGTTGTGCACATCTGCCCCCGACTTGCCACTCTGCCCCCCAGAAATGCCTTATACCTCCCCGATATGCCAATCTGTCCCCTGATATGCCACTCTGCCCCCAGATATGCCTTATACCCCCATATATACCACTCTGCCCCTGATATGCCACTCTTCCCCCCTAGAGTTACCAATACATCCTCAGACTTGTCACCCCTGCTTCAGACTCCCTGGTGTCTAGTGGAGGCAGCCGCTGAACGTCTGCGAGATATGCGTAGACATCCTCCGCTGCTACCTGGCACTTCCAATGGGGCTTCTATGATAAAGCCCCGGCGTGACACGACCTTCCGGTGCTTAGTCACAGAAGCCCCTGCGGAAGTGCCGGGTAGAAGCCGGTGAACATCGTGCAGATGTTCACCGGCTTACAGAGAAGGATCCAGGTCCTGCTGCGGGGGATCTGGATCTTAGTCTTATAGTTCAACCACTATTTGAGGTTGGATTATAAGATAACCTCATACATTAGACGAGGGATATTTTTCAGAGCATTTGCTCTAAAAAAACTTGTCTTATATTCAAGCAAATACGGTAATTGCTTTACATACATACACCCCTATGATACGTAAGCAGACTGATACGGCTTATTCCGTTTTCCATGTTGCAAGATATTTGGCAGGTGTATACATTTTCATTGACCATTACTGCTTGTTTGAATCATGTTTTACTTATTTTGTCCTGATTGATGGAACTAGCTAGCGATCCTGACAAACACCATCATCAGGCTATATACATACAGTTCTCCTGCTGTATCTGGTTACTCCCATATACTATAGTATACCAATCCTGAATAATAAATAGCGTATCAAGCAATACTCTGAAAACCTAAAACAAAATAAAAGACAGCTGTGAAAGCAAACCAAACACCCTTCCTTATTGTATTCTGCCGTTCAAAGTCTGTCCCACATAGCAGACTAATAAAAAGACTTTTCAGACAGTTTACCAGTATAATGACTCCTTCAGAAAAAGTCAGTCAGTCTCAAAGTGCAAAAACTGTATAATCTATTTGAAACAACACTTCTTTTTTTTCTGTAAAAGACATTATCCAAAGTATTCGGTATTACTATTAACGTTATTTTAATTGATTTCACAACAGTTGACATAATTGTGAAATGTTGCATAGGAAACCTGGACAATTCTCATTTAGCAGAAACTATGGCTGTCCATTAAGTGTTTTCACTAAAAACGGAACAGGAATATATTATAAAAAAATATTAAAAACACAACTGTATATGTTATTGGTATATGAGATGCGTCTCAAGCCAGTTTACTTTTAACCATGATACAGTTGTCTGCTTTTTACTATTGACTATAGATAAGTATCTGCCTATGCAGAAATGAATTCTAAAGATACTAAAGATCATTTTGTTTTGACCTAAAGGAACATTACAGCCTTTATATGCACTTTAACACATATGATCATAAGTGGTGCCTTTAAAACTTTGTGGTGTCCCTCTTTCAAATGCATGGAGGGATTCCCCCACCTCCTAGCTAAATACCATAGGTGAGATCTTTTTGGACGGTGATTTACTCACCTGTATTCTGCTCCAGTGCTTAGGAAGATTGCAAATTGAAGCACTCATAGACTACTATGCATTTTTCTATAGTCTGAGATGTTAAATTGTTCCTTTAAACACGAAAAATGAAAAAATAGTTTCCATAACGTTACTTGCCTCTGTAGAATTCAGGGGTTTGAACTCTCTCTATGGTTAACGACATGTAGTGGGTTGGCTACACTACAATTTTCTCCACAAGCCTTCCTGCTGTTTCATGGGGAACAATAAATGTCAATGTTTTGCTAAATTTCTGTAATGTGATAACAGGGCTCCTGTAGTTATTGAAGTCTCAGCTGAAATGTTACTTGTTACAGGCCATCAGTATGCCTTTTACAGTCATTACAATCAGAATCATTTTGTGTCTTATTTTTTATTATTTTGGTTCAGTAGGAAGGCTCTATTCCTTACACACAGATGTTGAAAGAAGCACCCACAAGGCCCAGCAGTCTAAGACTTTCCTTTGGCTCCAACCTATCTCCATTATCAGTCATGTAGTTAAACTGCTACATGTTTTTTCAGCCATCAACAGTTAGAAAACATTGTTCTCTAAGGGTAATTTAGTGTAGTGTATTAAAAAGTATAGTGCCAAAATTGTACTAGAAAGCACATTCATGTCTTTATAAAGTGTGGTGAATATATCTTGCCCTGTTTCCAGTTTTAACACTATGCATGATGATATCTGTTCTGCTTAGTATCTATTTTATGTTTTGTTATGTCAGACATTAAATAATGTAAATGTGATTTAGGAGTGACAACTGAAAAGTATACAAAATAGACTGGGATTTTATTATTTGTAATTCAAAAGGAGAAATACAGTTTCTCACAAAAGTGAGTACACCCCTCACATTTTTGTAAATATTTTATTATATCTTTTCATGTGACAACACTGAAGAAATGACACTCTGCTACAATGTAAAGTAGTGAGTGTACAACCTGTATAACAGTGTAAATTTGCTGTCACCTCAAAATAACACACAGCCATTAATGTCTAAACCTTGGCAACAAAAGTGAGTACACTCCTAAGTGGAAATGTCCACATCGGGCCCAATTAGCCATTTCCCCTCACCGGTGTCATGTGACTTGTTAGTGTTACAAGGTCTCAGGTGTGAATGGGGAGCAGGTGTGTTAAATTTGGTTCGCTCTCACACTCACGCTCTCACACTCTCTCATACTAGTCACTGGAAGTTCAACATGGCACCTCATGGCAAAGAACTCTCTGATGATCTGAAAAAAGAATTGTTGCTTTACATAAAGAAGATTGCCAAGACCCTCAAACTGATCTGCAGCACGGTGGGCAAGACCATACACATTTCACAGGACAGGTTCCACTCAAAACAGGCCTCGCCTTGGTTGACAAAAGAAGTTGAGTGCACATGCTCAGCATCATATCCAGAGGTTGTCTTTGGAAAATAGATGTATGAGCTGCTGCATTGCTGCAGAGGTTGAAGGGGTGGGGGGTCAGCCTGTCAATGCTCAGACCATATGCTGCACACTGCATCAAATTGGTCTGCATGGCTGTCGTCCCAGAAAGAAGCCTCTTCTAAAGATGATGCACAAACAGACTAATGACATGGATTACTAGAACCATGTCCTGTGGTCCGATGAAACCAAGATAAACTTATTTGGTTCAGATGGTGTCAAGCATGTGTGGCAGCAACCACGTGAGGAGTACAAAGGCAAGTGTGTCTTGTCTACAGTCAAGCATGGTGGTGGGCGTTTCATGGTCTGGACCTGCATGAGTGCTATCGGCACTGGGGGGCTACAGTTCATTGAGGGAACTATGAATGCCAACATGTACTTTGACATACTGAAGCAGAGCATGATCCCCTCCCTTCAGAGACTGGGTCGCAGGGCAGTATTCCAACATAATAACGACCCCAAACACACCTCCAAGACGACCACTGCCTTGTTAAAGAAGCTGAGGGTAAAGGTGATGGACTGGCCAAGGATGTCTCCAGACCTAAACCCTATTGAGCATCTGTGGGGCATCCTCAAATGGAAGGCGGGGGAGGGCAAGGTCTCCACCATCCACCAGCTCCGTGATGTCATCATAGAGGAGTGGAAGAGTACTCCAGTGGCAACCTGTGA
Organism: Spea bombifrons; assembly: GCF_027358695.1. Taxonomy (NCBI): domain Eukaryota; kingdom Metazoa; phylum Chordata; class Amphibia; order Anura; family Pelobatidae; genus Spea; species Spea bombifrons. The sequence continues at coordinate 17,101,319 of NC_071097.1, read as the reverse complement.
AGCTCTGGTGAACTCCATGCCCAGATGGGTTAAGGCAGTGCTGGAAAGTAATGGTGGCCACACAAAATATTTTGGGCCCAATTTGGATGTTTCCGCTTAGGGGTGTCCTCACTTTTGTTGCCAAGGTTTAGACATTAATGGCTGTGTGTTGAGTTATGTTGAGGGGACAGCAAAGTTACTGTTATACAGGCTGTAACTCACTACATTGTAGCAGAGTGTCATTTCTTCGGTGTTGTCACATGAAAAGATATAACAAAATATTTACAAAAATGTGAGGGGTGTACTCACTTTTCTGAGATACTGTATATATGTGTTACTTTTATAGCAAGTGTATTATTATTATTTTATTTAAATAGTGCTAACATCTTATGCAGCGCTTCGTACAATACGTACATTTAAAGGGTATGACAAAACTAGAATTGAAAGACTAAGACAAACCGATACATTAGATAGAGTACCCTGCTCGCAAACTTACTATCCAGATCAATTGCTGCCATATAAAACTCCAGATGTTAGCTACCAAAACCACTTCACATAAAGCGCTTACAAGAAACAGATGAATAAAGGTCATTATTTTACCTAGACAATTTATTCACCTGCCTAGACAGAACAGGAACTTATTTGAACCATGGTTTTTTTGTCCTGTCAAAAATTCTTTATCTGTCTGATTGGTTTTACAAAAGCACCAGGGATACCAAAAAAACATTTAGTGTTCTGGGAATTGCAAACCTCAGTGAAAGCAGGAAGCCATGCAGATTTCTATACCAACCTTACTTAAAGACGCTGTCTTACAGTATAGATTGATTGTCCAAGTGGACCATTGGCCAGATGTTTCCTTCAAGGTTTTTTTTTATGACTCAAATTCTGCAAACAAACTCACTGATTGTATAGCATCAATCATTTATTAGTGGTCACCTTCCGAATGTTATACTTTGTTCCATGACAATAATGTAGAATCCTTCATTCACTATTCCAATCTGTTGGTTAAAATCAACCAGATAATTCTTAGGAGTAAAAGGAAAACAAATTTCCTTAATATTTCATGGTAAACAGAAAACAATGAAATTAATTCTGATGGAACTACTCAGTAAACATCATTTTGCAGATCAAAGTGAAAATTAACCACGGTGTATAATAGCACCTATAGTTATTAATATTGCATTCCAACGATGCTAACGGCAAACTATTTTTAAAAACTGTCAATAAGACCGCTTTGTGAGTGATTACAAAAAAACGATGTGTAGACACATCTCTTTGCTTTACAGCATACCAATCACTAGTAAAACTGATGTAAAGTCATTCTGAACCATGAATGGAGCATCACAAGATGAAAGCCAAATGCATCTAGAGAATGAACAGCACAGCAGGCATAGTGAGCTTCCTACTTTAATGTAAGGGTATTTTGCTTTGTACATTACAAGGTCATTAATATTCCCATCGCAAAATAGAAAGATTATGTATGAATAGCTTATTTACAAATATATATATATATAATATTTAAAGCTTTATAAATGTTGCTCAATAATGAATTACATTTCATACTGCACTGAACATTAGCTTCACTTGTGATAACACAACTGATGTACTGCCCATAATTAAAACATTAACATAAAAATTAACACAAAAAAGCAAAAAATCTATGTAGGTTCTGGTTCATTTCTAAACTAAAGTATGTTCAAGTTGCCACAGTTGCACTAGGCTGTAACATATTTGAGTGATTGGATATTTGACATTTGGATGCCTTGTCATGGCAGCGGAGCTTGGAAAAAATATACAAGGAAGCCTTAAAATTGTTTCATGGATATGCTATAGGCAAAGTACTAGGCAAGATCAAGATGATCAAGCCTATGCATAGATCTGGTTAGATATTTCTACTAGTTCTGTCAGCAAACCTACTGTTCCCCCTGCTCCCTGGGCCGATTCTCATTTTCCATACAGGGTTAGCCTAAGGCTCAATTTGGGCTGGCCTGCTGCATTTAAAAAAGGTTTTATATGATGTTGTGGTTTCTTTAACTGCTTATATTAATATATGCTTCCCATTTTTGTTTAAAAGGGCAATGGATTGTCATGGATTGAAGACATGATAAGGGAGGCGGGATGTAACTGAAGTGCAGGTGACCAGAGTGGAAGAGGCTTTCTGGATTCGTCAGCTTGCTGCTTGTCTGGATTCTCATTGAAGAACATGAAGAAGGTGCTGTTCTATCACATTTCCATTGTTCTGCACGGTATAAAACCCTAGATTTGTTCTTAATAAATTACTACATTTTTTACCTACACTCATAGTTGTCTACTTTATGAGCTGGGGGAGCTGATTTCAAGTCCCCTCAAAGGAGCTATATCATCTTCTCCACTACTTTCCAAAATACAACTGATCACAGCTGATCATAAGATCATTTCCAAAGGACATCAGTAAGATTACTAGGGATTCCAGTAAATGACCTGTGACTCTTGTGACAAACTTAATATTGGCTTTAAATTAACATGTACCATGGAATTCCTACCTATAAACCATCTTTTTTTAGGATATATAATTTATGGTTATCATTCACTCTTCAAAACCAGGAATACACAGATCAAGCGATAAACTCACAGTACTGCTGGGCCAGGAAGTACAATGATCCAGCAAGGGAGCACACCTGTATATAAAGGCCCTTAATTGCCTGATGGGCTTCATGTGTGTCAGGAAACAGAGACAAACAGGACAGGGGCACAGGCATTCCAGCAACTACTGTGCCTTCCGGTAGGTCCATGGTCTGCCATGCTCAGGGTCTTAGTTCACGTCCCGTGGTTTCTAACACCCTCCTTCTTATCCTAACATAACTCCATTCATTTACTATGCCGATCTCATAGTAAATGAATGGTATGGGTCTGACAAGTGACCCAAAATGGACATGTAAGTCGCAATCTTCTCATTATATCGTCCCTTTCCACCCATCTCTCTCCTGTCACTTTATCTCAGCTCTCCCTTTTTTTCTACCTTTCCTTCTCTTTATAGCTCTCTTCCTTCTCTTTATCTCCTCCCTTTGTCCCCATCTCACCTCCTCATTTTCTCTTATCTTTCTCGTTATCGCTCCCCCTTTTCTCCATCTCTCATCTTTTTCATTCTCTCTCCCTTCTCACTATCTGTCCCCTTTCTTCCCAAACCGACTTCTGTTTTACTGGCAGCTTTAGTGCTGAGCATAAATAGCCGGCATGCTTTGCAAGGGAGCAGTGAAACAGAGGTCTGCTTGAACAGGTCTCACACTTTTATTTTGGTCCAGTTAGAAGGAGATCCATGATCTCCTCGATTGGCCCTGCTCCTCCAGTGGCAGCCACTCCAGTCCACCTCTACAGAGAGCTGGCAGGGTGGCAGACGCTAGAAATTGTGGTGACAGACAGCAGGGTTAGTGTACAGACACCTTGTTGACCCCTGAACCCCTCCCACTGGAGCCATGTGAGGGTCGGCTCTGTTTGGACCCCTCAGGCATCTAGAAGAGGTGGACACCAGCGATTAGATTAATCTTAGGAAACCTCACATACATCACTGCACATTATATTTTATTGCTATTGGCTGTACCAATCGCTTTCTTATCTATTTCATGAAGCTTTTATACACCATGTTAAGTTCATACATCATTAAAATCTTTTCTTTTGAAAGCATAAACATCTTTGTGATTCACCTTAGCACAATCAAGCTAACAGTTTGTCTCCTGTAAAATCATGAGATAATCATAGGAAATTACAGGAACAATCAATGTTTAACAATTGAGATGGAAACCCCTAGGTATCTGTAATTTGTAGTATATAACACAATGGGACATTCTATCCCAACTAGAATATTGTACCTCCTAACCATCCCACCGTAGTGATTACTTTATCAGGAGAAATGTCTCATAACAAGCTTCCTTCAGACAAAGCTCTGGAGTGTGTCTAACAAAATGGATTTTCCAGGTATTAAACTTGGGGTGCTAAATAGAACATTTGTCTGTTCCCAGACATTCCTTCTATTAGGAGTTTTTGGCAAAACAAGAGAGACAACTGAGGAATTCACCAGGAGGCATACATACAGATGTTTGTCCAGGTGTAAAACCTGCTTTTCACACCAGCCATATAACTACTGGACAAATGGAGGAGATAAATATTTCATAACTGTAGATACAATCAGTCAGCACGTGTGGGAGACCTTATTTACTATACATTATTAATGTAGTTGTCTGTTTTATTTGTCTTAATAAAGACGCAGATGTGTCTAAATGTTGCTGCCTTGTTGATGCAGGTACAATATGAATCCTCTTCTAATAGCTTCTAAAATGTATCATTTTCACCTGCTGCATTCAGAAACATTGGGGCCCAGTCCGAACCCAAAGACAAGGCCCACCTCACATGTCTTTTCATATGTTCCAGATGGGGTCACCATGCCCCAAAGCCTGCAAAGGCCCAGACACAGGGTGAGAGACCCAGGTAGAGGGCCACAGGGTCACAGTCCTGGGTATTGGGCTGCAAGTGCCACTAAGGGGGCCCATGACACATCATGGAGGCTAGTCCCCCCTGCCTGCCGAGGCCTCAAACAGTGGTACTGGTTGTACAACCTGATGATGGCCCTGGCACAAGGACACAATGCTCTGCCGTCCAGTATGCAACTGCATTGGTATATTACATATTAAATTAATTCCTCAGATATGCAAATAAAAAAGGTAACGACTATCAAATGCATTAAACCATAAACTTCTACATATAATGAAAGCAATAACGATAAGTAGGTCAGTAGCTGTTTCTTTTTAACACATTTTAATGACATATATTACATTTAATTTCCCTGGCGTCATATATAAAGAGAGATATATCTTGATAGGATAAAAAAAAAACAAACTATATTTTTCTTTTCAGTAGGTGACAAGACACTGGCAAATTTTCAGCAACCCCAAATATACTTCCAGATTCATTAATGAGACAGTGGGAAAATGAAGCATAATACAACCCACGGTAAATATTCTACAAATCAATAATTAATTATCTTTGCTATTACTGTTTAACAGAGACATATTCTATAGCTCAGAATTCGAAAATTGTCTAGATTTATCATAATAGGTTTGCATAACATCAATACATTATTTACATTAAAAGTTCACTGTAAGATGAATCATTTTTACCAACTGGATGTTTCTTTCAAAAGGTTTGAATTTGAGATTATGAAACGCCTTCTGATCAATAAGAAGTACATGTTCTAAATTACAAAAAATAATTTATATATATATATATATATATATATATATATATATATATATATATATAATAAAAGTTATTTCAGGAATTTGCAGAATTTTATATACGGTATCTATTTTTACTGTTCACTTGGCGGTGGTGTTTTAGTGGGTTTGTGAAAAGAAAGCTACATGGTTCCTTTAAAGGACAGCCTGACACTGGTTAAATGTTAAGAAATGACTGGCTTTCTGGCTTTCCTTAAAACTAATAGATTGTGTTCTCCTTAGAATGCATCATAGTTTAATGTGTATAAGACATCAGCAAGTAAGCAGGAAATCGAGGTCTATGTATTGATAATGGACGAGAGCCTGATAACCTTATTATAGAACCCCCACCCACATATGAGCGGGGCAAAATTATATTACAGCTGTCTATAGTGCTCATATGTCCTGCTCACAACAAGTTTGTTACCAATGAACTATTTACCAGGTTTAGATAAAATACACGTAGAGCATATACATACCAGTATATAGTCCATAGTTTGCTTTCTAAGCCCACTTTCCTATATAGTCCATAGTTTGCTTTCGAAGCCCACTTTACTAACTACATAAGTTGTTGGCACTCAACAAGGGTTAAAGCACATCTATCACAAATGCTGCATTTTCCTAATCTATCAAGTAAGTAAACCTATATATTTTCAATTAGAGATGAAACAAAACAATATACATGTATAGAAACCCCACCATTTGCATTATTTCTTACGGTTATGTTCTCCTCTTAATGCTCTAGCCCCCTACTAAGTAATCTCTCCTCTTTTGTAAAGTTTCTGATTGTTGTTGATTGGGTAATGCAGCCTTTCTGTGGAGAGTTCATATAATTATTAATTCTGTTTTATATGGCACCATCAGATTCCGCAGCGCTGTACATGGCTACGTAACAGGTAGTATATAACATAACGAGATGACATACAGAAACAACAAGTGAGGAGGGCCCTGCTCCAATGAGCTTACAATCTAGAGGTGATAACGCTAAGAAATTGATGAGGTACCATTTATTGCGCCATCTAACATGTATATCTCACCATGATTTAAATGTTTAAACAGAATACCTTAAAGAATCCTATGCTGGTTGAGATACTAAAAAGCATAGATTAGATGTAGTTTCAATCAATTAATTTAGTCACGCTTAAAGTTGTGGCGGTGACAGTTCCCCTTTAAATATTAAGTAAACCCTTTAAGAACAAACTGTAATGTTTCATTCAAGTGTCTGTCCAAAAGATGTTTAATGATGTGCCAGCACCAATAGGGTTGCAGCATTTTGTTAGGGAAGAAGTGTGTTGGTTGTCTTCATGGTTACAGCTGGCGCACGCAGTTGTTCAGGAAGTCCATTTTTATCTGATGTTAAATTAGGTGCTTCATGATCCTCATATGAAAGATGATGTGTCAATTGGAACAGGCCTTTATTGAGTGTATGATATGACCCTTCAATCTTTTTTCTTGCCTGCAAGATACACAGTGCACTGACGGAACTCCTTTAGGCAATGAAATCATCCAGATGACTTTTTTCAGAGAAAAAATACACTTCAGATATTTTTGTAGAATTCAGAATACATTTTTTTTAATTACAGGGACAGTTCAGGGACAGCATTACCAAAAGATTAATGTACCGTATTTTGATTATAAGACGACCCCCCCCAAAATGTGAATATTTATTTAGAAAAACAAGAAAAAGCCTGAATATAAGACTACCCTATAGAAAAAAAGTTTCAGGATCTTGGCAATCTTCTTTTGGCCTAGGCCATCTTTATGTAGATTATTTTTTTCAGATTCTCAGTTCTTTGCCATGAGGTGCCATGTTGAACTTCCAGTGACCAGTATGAGGGCTGGTCCAGGTCAGATTGGCTCGGCTCTCTATCAAGTCTTTTGGACCTGCACAGTAGCAATTTTCTACTCGCCCACAAGCCAGCCTGTCCCTAGGAAGGGACTCATTGTTTGTTTCAATTAGACATTAAAGGTATCCTTTTACACCTTTGTGATTTCTTTATAATATAAATACCTTGATTTTGGCTAACACAGTAAAATCATTTCTCTTTACACTAGAACAGGCATGTCCAAACTTTTTTCGAAGAGTGCCAGATTTGATGAAGTGAACATGTGCGAGGGCCCACCATTTTGCCTGACATTTTCTGAACCATTAAAATTAAATGCAAATTAACTATTTTATGCAAAGTTTATTGAAAACCACATCTATCCCTTTCTCACTATCTCCCCTCCCTACCCCCCTTCTCCCTCCCTACCCCCCCTTCTCACAATCTCCCCTCTCCCTCCCTACCCCCTTCTCACAATCTCCCCTCTCCCTCCCTACCCCCTTCTCACAATCTCCCCTCTTCCTCCCTACCCCTCCTTCTCACAATCTCCCCTCTTCCTCCCTACCCCTCCTTCTCACAATCCCCCCTCTCCCTCCCTACCCCCCTTCTCACAATTTCCCCTCTCCCTCCCTACCCTTCTCACGATCTACCCTCTCCCTCCCTACCCCCCTTCTAACGATCTACCCTCTCCCTCCCTACCCACTTCTCACGATCTACCCTCTCCCTCCCTCCCTACCCCCCCTTCTCACGATCTACCCACTCCCTCCCTACTCCCCTTTGTAGGTCACTTACTGTCAACTCCTGTGTTGGGAGCGTGAGGCGTTTGTCTTGGGTGCCGGTGCTTCACTGCTGAGTGCCGGCATATGATGTCATATGCCGGCACTCAGCGTGAAGCGCCGGCACCCGAGACAAACACCTCACGCTTCCAACACTGCACTCTGGGCAGCGCAGAGGCAGGCGGCGGCAGCAACGGCGAGCAGAGGAGTCCTGGATTTCTGTCAGTCAGGGGGGCCCAAGAGGTGCTGAGCGGTCGTTTTCAGCAACCGCTCGGCACCCCTTGGGCCCCACTGACTGGCAGAACTCCAGGGCCCGGTCGCGACCCCGGAAGTTCCGCCACTGCCTACAATTTCTTCATCAGATGCCCTTGTGGCTGTGTGTGCCGGCGCAGGGAGAAGGAAAGGCCAAATCTTGCGATCTCGGACGTCGCTAGATTTGGGCTTTCCTTCTCCCTGTTGTGCGCCGGGATCTGACAACAAACCCCGGCGCACAACAGCTGTTGCCGCGAGGATCGCAAGGGAGCGGTATCGGAGGTCTTTAACAGACCTCCGGCTCCCTTGAGTGATTTTAAGCCGGGTTCAAGAGAGATCCGTCCGTCTCTGGAGGGGTGCCGGATGCCGGCACGTTGGCACCCCTCTGATGAGCGGCACCCGGTGCGGACCGCCCCCCGCTGGGTACGCTACTGGGGGAGGGTTAGATTTCAACCCTCGTCTACAGTCAAACATGAACCCTGTTTAAAGTTACTGTAGACGAGGGTTGAAATCTAACCCTCCCCTACACAATTTCTTCATCAGATGCCCTTGTGGCTGTGTGTGCCGGCACAGGGAGAAGGAAAGCCCAAATCTCGCGCTTTCCTTCTCCCTGCGCCGGCTGATGACGCCAAGTCCCGTGGCTCACTTGGGGGCCGTATCAGTCCGGAACGCGGGCCGCAATTGGCCCGCGGGCTGGACTTTGGACATGCCTGCACTAGAAGAAAATGAAATTTATATTGTTGCCTATAACCCTTTGTTGTAGCAAAGCAATTATTACTATTGTCCATTAGACTACTAAAGTCATTCTGATGTTTTCATAAATTAATTGTATATTTCTTCTTAATATGTTTTTTAAGTTGTTCCCAATAGCTTTTTGTAACACTGAGCATTTTTGACCCTCATTTTATTTTTTGAAAGGACTTACAATACATTAAGATAATAAACGGCAAAATGAGCTAAGCAGGCATATGTGCCCTTCTCCTTTCTCACACAATCCATTTTCCTTGTACCTCTCTATGCAGACACCACCTCCTCCTGTCACCGTTTGTGATGGTTTAACATTCCTTGATAGTGAGGTAGCTGATAATTCCTAGTAAAGCTAATGCCATGTTATGTTCCTCTTGTTTATGTCGTTAGCTCCAAAGCTAAACAAGTCAAGTACTACCAAAATATTCAATTCTAACAAAAGAGTCCAGCAGACTTTTCACCACTTTGTGGATTCCTGTGTGCCTACTGCTTCCTAACTTCCTGGTGATTAAAACGCATGAAAGAAGGGAAGAAATGGTTGTGTGCATGAATGCAAAAAGTATAATCCAGTTAAACAGGAGTTTAAATGGAAAAAGTCCTTTTCAATTCAGGTCAATTCCATACAAGGGCATTTAAACCGTAATCGTCGCTTAAGAAGATTAAGTTCCTGGAGGCTTGTAGCACATTGGATAAACCTTGGCACTGATGTGGTTAATGTTACAAATTTGTAACAGAACGAATGGTTAACCCTCCAAAAATGTACTTTTTACCAGTTCTGAACAGTGACGAACATATTGATCCTTTCATGGTATGGTGCCTTTTATTTCTTGTGTTTGTTTACGTCATATTCTGAGATCTCGTTTCCATGGTACCACAGATTGTATTTTTGAGGGATGTTGAGTTAATTATATTTATTCTGCATTAAATCCTCCATATAGTTGCAAATCAATTATGCTTGCTGTTGTATGTAACAAAGATAACAAAAGTACAAAGTATATTTATGAATGTATTCGATGTGGAGAAGTATGTGTGATTGCATAAATAATGCAAATAATGCAGTGCATCTTCATTTGTAAATAACAAAGAAAAAACGAATTAATAACAAACTTATTTTTGTTGAACAGATCTAATGTGGATTTTAGAAATTGCTATGTACCTACTAGAAGAAGTACAGATTGCATACGGTACTACTCTTGTCGGGAATAAGAAATTGTCTCTCTATTAGAGCTGGGCAAAAGATTTTCTTCCAGTGCCTTCCTAGTTTTGTGAAACCATCCATGGGAATACCATTGCCCATGGAATCACTAAAGTTTGGGCAGAACCTGACATTTCTGTAATTTGTAGAATATGAGCAAAAGGTTTGGCCCACCTCTACTACTCAATAGACCAGAGTTTGAAACTTGAGCTTCAGTACCAGAATAATATGGAATTGATAATTATCATAGGCACCAGCTTGACGTTCTTATAAAGATAGGAGGGGTCAATTGAAAGAGATATATATATACTGTAAGACAGCACAACAGTTAAGCACACTGAAACATGCCTCCTACATAGGAGCAAGTTTATGACCATGCTTGGTCATGATGTTACCGTTAAGCTATCTGCTCCTTGAACATTAAAAGCTCTACTGTTAGCAGTTAACATTTATCACAGTAAGCCATGTCAAAGTAACACCGGTCATGATGGTGGTGGAAGGACTCTCTTTAAATGGATCAACTATTTCCACTTTTCCATGGCCAATGTGAATTCTCAGATTTACTTATTTGTAATGAAGGATCTTGCCCAGGAGATCCTTTTGAGGATACTCATATGTTTAGAAACTGAAGCCACTTTGGAAGAAACTTACAAAACCATGAACATGCCCTTTGATTTGAATTATTTTAAAGTTATGTAAAAGTATGAACAAATGATATACATCTAGTTCTATACCATAAAAAATATGTTTGGTCCCCAAGGTGGCTGCTGTCTGTGTGTTAGTAACTGTCAGTTTCTGTCTTTATACTATTTTTGTTAAAGATATACCCACAAAGGCACAGGGTGGTATAGCTTGGCACTACTAAGTGCCAAGTTAGCAGCAATGCCCGGTGTTTGGGTAGCAGTTCTGGTCCCCTTCTACTACTAAGCTCTTGACTAATGTCTGCTCACAAAACCAAACAAAAACAAAGATGTCAGCATGCATTGCAGCAAGTGTGTATTATAAATGTTTAACAATTATTAGAAAACACTAACAACTTCTCTAGCCAGTGTTTACTATTTATCAGCTAAATTGGTTGGGTTAGAACTTTAATGACCCCAAAGAAACTACTTTTATGAGGCAACTATGTTTTGGAGAACAGATAAAATTATTACTTATACATCCGAAGCTTAACAGACACTTTTCACAATAACCCAAAGGTGACATTATTATTATTATTATTATTATCTCTGTGTAATGCTGGTCAAGAATTCATGAAGTTCATAACAGAGAGTTACTTATGAGTACATTCAGCTGTACTCATTTTACTTATCCTTACCTAAACAGTATTATACCTGTATTCACGCATAAACCTCTGGGTTTGCTTTACTGTTACATATGCAGACTGAGTATGTTTAAGCTAATTTTCCCCAAATTAAATGGAGAACATACACATCCCATTAAATATAATACACCAGCGCAAGTGTCACAGCAAGGAGAAGTATTGCTTTTGTCATAGTCTGCGTGCATTCACATTTAACTGTGTGAGCTTTTTCTATAAATATAAACAGGCAGACTAGCATTCTGCATTGAGTTCTAATATACCCGTTTGTAGTTAAACTGCTCATTGGTCACTACAATATATCACATTTGATGGCAGTTCATTTCAAGATGATTGGCTATGACTTAAGACTGGTGTTTTGCTGCCCCACAGTGGACATCATGGGAAGTGCACCTTACTTGCCTATTTAACCCCCTGTGTCACAAGAGCTGCTTCACAATTTAATAGATGTAGGTTGCAACAATGTATCTAATAATATTTTGATGATGGACCGTGCCATGTTTTTAGAGGTGGCCGTCCCATTATGTACTATGGAACCAACATAAAATTATTCATGAATCTAAAACTCTATAACAAGAACTATATTGAAAATATAAAGACGCCCATGAACATCTGTAAACATTGTGTGTTATTGATGTTCATAGGAAAATTAGTAAGACTGCATTTGACTATTCTTTGTATATGGAGTTTTCAACACTGCTCAGCCCCCATAGATAACTGTTCAACTGGCGACCTAAAGAACAGATTTGGCCTTTCTGAATGACCCATATGTTCTACTGCATTGCATACATGGGAGTTGTCTCTCCCTAGGCTACAGTTCTCAATGGCTGACTGCTCCCGCATTAACAAAATGAAGAATACTGACTTAAATTTCTCTGATCGGAGCACTGGCTAACTGACTTATTTTACTCTAGGTTCAAATACTGTTAGCAGTGTGTTCACAGATCCCATCATAAAGGGAGAATTGTATACTATTGATTCTTACAAGCGTGTATCAGTCAATGGATTTATAATATACTTACTGTGGCAATGCCGGATTAAGTATATAATATATAAGTGGCAACTTCACAGTTCTAAAACCTCACTGAATTTAAAGGGAAGGCACCCCCCAAGTAGTAGGTATATGACTTCTTTTGGACTCAAATGTTTGGTAGACATGAGTCTACCTTATTTTTCATGAGTCCTTATCATGCACAAAAATATGTATATAAAAAGAAAATGTGTATATGTATACATATATACATATATATATTAAATTGTGTAAATCACATTATTATTCTTGCTATTGCCTCGGTTTGTGGCGCAAATTGTCAGACCACAGTGAAGATGTATTTTAGTTTATTTAGATATTTTTACATTTTGAAGTATGCATATTAAAGTACTCACTATAACTTATTATTCTAAGATAAGGGACTAAACTGTCCTTTTAACTATTTCAATGTTATATGCCTTGCTTTTAGTAAACAAAAAGGGGCTTATTCTTTATTATACCGTTGCATGCACAAGAAGTGTATCTGCAGCAATTTAATGACTGTAATGCTGTATTGATTGTGTATTGGAATGAAATTTACAAACAATTAAATACAATGCAGCTATAAAAACATAACTAACTACCTAACCTCCAATCCTTCTTACAGGACTGTATTCACATGACTGTATAGTGGACTATACACATACATATTACTATATATATATATATATATATATATATATATATATATATATATATATATATATATATATATATATAAAAATATATATATATATTTATAAATATAGTCATCCTACAGTATATATATATATATTTATATACTGTAGGATGACTATATTTAGAGATCTAAAGACAAGGGCAGACTGTTTGTACCATGCCAATTAAAAAGAAATTAATTCTCCAGAAAGCAAATCAGAAAATAAAAACAAAACCTTTAGCCCTGTATATTGACCATTAAACGCCGCAAAAAGCAATGTACCTGCAGAATCAGCACCACTCCTTTATGTGGGTGCTATGTTATAATCACCGCTCCTCACTCTGGTTGCAGTTTTTAGAATAAAAGCCTATCCCCCCTTTCCGTGTCTCGCTACCACAGTGACTCCTAATCTGCAGTGCAGTGGTTGGAATCAATGCAGTTATAAAGGTTCTGTGTTAGAAGCTTCCAGCCAAATCTATGATATCATATAATTGTCTTGTCTCGTGGTTAAAAACCTGCTGGGAAATTTCCTGGGCCTGTTGCCAGCCAACACTAAGGATATGTCAAGAGCAAATTCAACTTGCAGAATGCTCCTTGCAAATACCTGCAGTGTTTGTGTCCAAGTCCCTTAAACATTATGCTGTATAATACATTCCTAAGATATATGGCATGGGAAAGCTACCTTTCTAATTCACCGAAACCCGGTTTCATTTAATTTGATGGAAGTGCCTCTTGATACACAACCCTACTTTCTCTGGTTTACAAGAGTATTTCAGGGAACTGGGAATTTTAAAATATTATGGTCATATCTAGACAGCAAAAAATGTTTCCACTTGTCTGTCTAGTGAACATATAAGCCAATGACAGCAAATTGTTAAACAATCTTGTATTTGTTTGCATAAAGGCAGTTTAGATAGATGACAAGGGAGAGTACAGATTTTTTTTTTCCTGCCTAACATGTTCTGTGTTATATGAATCACTCGCAGCGGTAGTAAAAAGCAAACAAAAAAATGGATTGCTTGCCTGCAAATAAATAATAGCATGGGAAGGAGAGATTTACTAAGCATGAAAAGCGGGATTGTGAAAATGCATGCACAATCTTTTTATATCATAATCATGGGGAGAAACCTTACTTTTTCATCTGGTTTCTGCATTATGCATGCCAGCACATATTCATTGCTGCATATTGTAGGGGAAGCCATCATAAAAAGAATAAATACACATTTATGGCTAAAGGATGCGAGAGATAGAAGATATTTAATATGTACACACAATTAGAGTATACCCTTCATGTAAAGTGCATCCCTATTAGTTTATGCCCTAGTAGCATTTAAAGGGAACCCCTTAGTGATACGTGTTTGGAAATTTCACATCCACATTTGCATTGTTTGTAGAAATGATGGCTGTCCCTTATCTACAAGCTAATTGATGGTATTTTCTGCAGTGTTTCAGGTTGGCTTGTTTGCATTGTATTTAGCCCTTTTTTTTAGCTGCCCTACCCATCATGTTTATCATTTTGTTCTATCCCGTTTCTTTCTATTATTTTCCTTTATTTTAGTTGTTTTGTTTTATTATGATAAATAATAAAAATTAAAGTCAAAATATATTAAAAAAAACATTTTAAATCACTCAGAAGCAGAAGCATGGTTTTCCTGTGTTATAGGGAAAAAAAACATGTTTACTGCTTACATTTTAGACAATTAATACAGGAAACAAGATCATCTACGGATCCTGTTGTAAGAAGCCATAGGGATGTGAATTTGTCTTTTTCATCTTCCCTAAAGGCCCAGCATGTCATTTTCCTGGGCACAGTAAGATATACACCGCTGTTCAAAAGAAATTTCCTTGTTTTTGAAAGGCAAATTTTGTCCATTAAAATAACATGAAACGCATAAGAAATGCAGCGGTGACATTGTTAATGTTGTAAATGACTAATGTAGCTGGAAACGGCGTACAGAGGCCCTTATCGGCAACCATCGCTCCTGTGTTCCAAAGGCACTTTGTGTTCGCTAATCTAAGTTTATGTTTAAAGGGCTAAATGATCATTAGAAGACCTTTTTTTGCAATTATGTTACGCAGCATGGAAACAGCTAAGTGACCCCAAACTTTTGAACACTAGTGTATTGGTATACATTAAACGTAAGGGTACAGCCATTATAAGTAAAGTGAGGTGGTGGAAACTAGCTTTGATTTTAAGACAAGTTAAAAAATAGTATTGTATGTGATAAATTAAGACTTTTCTTAACTGTATCATAACCAGAAGCTCCATACACTTCCGTTGAAGAAGTCACATCACAATTCTGAAGTATAACTCGCACGTACGTTTCACATTATCAAAATGTACCCTTTTAGTGCTTTATAGAATGTATGCAGTAAAATGCTCAGTGCTTGGAGCAATCCAAAGGTTAAACATGGTTATTTTGCTAATTGGTAATGACTGATCATCAACTAATAAATGCAGCCGCTCAGTGGAGAAACGGTTTCCTCATCGGATTTATTAGAAATGTCTCCTGAGCACTGAATAGCTGGGACAAGAATTCGTAAAATATCACCGTAAAATGCATCATAAGAGGAAATCCACTTGACATTTCTTAGTAAATGTCAAATTTAATCTGAATTGGGTGTGTTATGCATTATTTTGATGGGTTATTTCAACGGCATTTTACCAACAGCATAATTAAAAAATGATTATTCTAATGTATGGTGAAAGAACTGGTCACGTAACATACTTAACTCACCATTTAAGTCAATGATACACTGCAAAGATGTATATCCATTACTTGTAGCATCTACTATAGTCTGGACCACTAGTGGTCCCATCTAAAGAAAAAAAATGTATAAATACTATGGGAAATGTTTTAAAATTCATGGCTTAAAATTAAATCATTAACATATTTTGACAAATGTGAAGGCCATTACACAATGGGCATTCAGGGCACCCTCTTATTTCCTGTTTTATGCACTGGTTATAGAGCATATTACAAAGAAACCAGTCACGAGGGTAAGGTGGAGTTGGAACATTGGAAGAGAGTTTCTTTAAAGCTGGTGGACTATTTAAATTCTTTTCTCTGTTGATTATTGTAAACCTAACATGCTATTAAATCAGTAGTATCATTAATTTAAGGACCGTTTGAGGGTTATGGGCATTGGGCATTTCACAGCCTATTGAAAATGCTATGACAAAATAAGATGGGAAACATCTATCCGATGTATACCAAATTTTGTTCTTGGCAACTAAGTACACCTTGTATATGCTGCCTATGTATGTGTGAAAGCTAGTAGACTGTTCCAGACAATACTGTTTACAATGTATTAGTAATGAACATTATGGAAGAAGGCATCATATTCTCCCTAATACACAAGGATCCTACATTATACAAGGCCAGCTCTGCCCTTCCTGCTGGAGAAACCTACTGTTGGCCTTCACAATCAATAGTGAAGTGAGGGAGTGGAAACCTGACAACTCTCCCTTTAGTGAATAAAGCACTTTCATCCAACATTAAGCAAAATAATGTAATGTAATCACAGTACTAGACACAGATTGTTTGGGGTCTCGGGGGTGAGGCTTTTACAGGGTGAGCTCTAAGGGGGCATCCACGGCACAGGTTTACTCCTTTTTGATCCTTTGTGGTCTTCCAGTTGGGGGGCTTATGAAAGTAGGTATGACGTAATATACCATTCTGTCACTAACAGGTTGTGTGTATTGTGAGTGAACAGAACATAAAGTTACTTTATGCACAGATTGCCTGTTCCCCCATTATCAGAGACACTGCTTGAGTAGAAGTTGTACTAGAAATAGCACAGGCACGTGCTTTAATCCATTCACCAATTTGGTATACTGCCTCACAGTGAAAAGCAGTTCATGCACAGACATTACGAATTTGGATTAGCCTGATGCATTTGTTCCTATGGAGGAGACTTAATCATAGGCTGTCTAAAACAATGCAGCCACTAATAGCATGACCACTGACGCAGTGTGGACCCAGTGATCTTGAGGAGCTGAAATATTTTGTGAAGAAAAAAAATCTCTAGATAATTCTGGATTTCAAGGAAAAGAATGTAATAAAGTATGAGACTAGGCAGGGCTGTTGGTTCCCTTGTGCAAAGGAAATTTGCCTTATGGATGAGAGATTAGCTTGATGTAAGGATGGAGATTGTTCTACTGTAATGGCACATCATCTAAAATCTGAGACACTCCTGAGCGGGGCAAGCTATTTCCTGTTGTCTGTTCTCAGAGAGCTAGCTTCTCATTTTCTTTTTTTCTTTTGGAAAGGTCAAGAGGCTCTCCCCTATCATAAGAGGGTAAGCCATATGATGATCTCATGGAGCCTCATGGAGCCTGATGATCTATTTACCTCACTGACTAGATTTATGAAGGCCAAAGCGAAGATTGCTTCTCTGTCTTTAGGCTAAGATCAAATAAGTACCCGTGAGAGGGAAAGCTTGGTCCTCTGGCCTTAAGCCAGACTAGGTTGCATTGTACAAGGTACTTACAGAGGCCCCTGGTTTGGTCTACCAAGGCGCTGAGCACTTGGGTGTACTGTGTGGACCAACATTTTTGCACCTCACAGCTTGGCTGATAAGAGCACTGTAATGCTCTTTGTAACCTTTAACACACCTTTTTTCACTTAAGAATCCCATAGTGGAACCAGGTTTGTTTTTGGTTGCCTTTTGGCTGCCATCACCCCTTGACGACTTTAGTAGGTTCACTCTTCCAAAGGACTTGGACAAGGGTAGCCGATTACTCCTGGTAGAGGAAATTTGCCTTGTATTTTGGTTCTAGATTCCCCTTGGAAGGATTTGTCTGATATGCTGGTCAAGATATTTAATCGGTTGTGTCATGTGGGCTTAAATATGAGACTCAGCCTATAGCAAGCTATATAATATTGTCTGCGCCCCACTGAGCTTGTCAAACTCTTTTGTATATTTATTATAATAGAAAGAAGACCCCAGATTTTCCCTTGCAATAGGCGCCTATGTCTATAACAGTTTAAATAATATTTTCATCTATAGAGGTTTTGTGGTTGCTCAATAATTAATATATACATTTTCATGGTTTGTTTACTTGTGTAACCTTTGTCTACAGAATGTAGAATGTGTTCTACCGTAAAACAAAAATAGGACGTATAGCCTTCTTCCAACACTTATTCATCATTGTTTCTCATTTATAAAATGTGTATCTTTGTGACTCTCATAACAATATTTTTGTTCGTAGGTGATATCTTAAAATATTTAATGTTGAGAAAAGCAATAAAAAATGTGACTCTAGAATGATATCGCTTCATTATATCAATAAATAGACTCCATGGACTCATGCGTAGCCAGTCAACATCAGATTTAAAGTGACAGGTCTTAAGGTTTGTTAGTGTCTTATAACGAATAGATCTACAGACATCTGTAACTAAGTGTATTCCAAATAATGTAATTTGCCATTGAGTTACGCTGAATAGATTCTAAGCAGTTAACCCTTTCCCTCATTGCAAACAGGGATACAAAGGGTTATGTCGGATCTCGCTGCCTATGCTTCCCTGCAGGTGGCACTCACTGACTCTGTTCCCCATCCCATATACCCTTCCTGCCTCATGTTTTCACAGCTGCTGCGAAGCCTCTTCAGTCGCTGCAAGCCCTGATATTAACTGCACTTGTCACAGAGCTGGATAGAAAATGCGAAAGGGAGAAAGCTGCGTTTTCAGCCCGTCCCTTGCTGTTTCTTTGCCTGATGCCCAGATGTGATGTTTGGAATGCCAGCCAACGTGTATCAGACCTGGATGCAAAAATGTAAAACGTGAATAAAGGATGTCCTCGCAGTGCAACATCCTTAGAGAAACTGGATATATTCAACATCACCCTGAACAAAAAAATAAAAACAGATTGTCTGCTTGGGCTCAATGCAGTCAACCTACTGGAAGGATTTTAGTCTGCTTCATGGAGTCAGAGGTGGGTTTCATATCTAGCCTGTAAGATTCATGTGCATTTAGCTAGCAAACTTCTCTTAAGTGTTTTCCATCATTTTCTTTCCCTACTGCATTGACTAGGACAACTTGTCTTTATCCCATTCCGAAAAGAAAAAAAAAAAATACGCACACCGCATCTTCCTGAAATGCACATCTCTTCATGTGTGACAACTGATTACCCACAGTAATGCCTGGGCTGCCGCTGCCTTCTGTATTGTGTTCAGAGTGTTTTCTGTGGATATTCCTAGCGCAACATATGTCTAGAACTGACATCAGTTTGTGCCGTGTCTACCAGATAAGGTCAGGATGAGTGATTTAAGCTTTTGTCCCAGAGGATTGACTCTGATGACAACATCTGTAATAAGGGGGATTTTCCTCCAGAGAAAATAAAAAGGATGTTCAATTGAATAAAGCAGAATGGAAATGGACCTGATAAGTACATGGTACATAATACACGTGTACAAAAATGTATAAATGTATTATGTTATATGTCCAGAGGGCAGTTAAGTATACGTATTACATTTGCTGCATGCTGTTCTGTATAGGCTGTTATCTATATAACCCAAGTATTTAAAGAAATATTTTGAATCTCCAACTACTTAAAGTGTTATAGCGGGAAAGGTTTTGGGTTATGTCTAAGTTTGCTGGGTACAGGCTCCGAAAACTTGGTTCTCAGCCCATGAAAGTAGCCACACATAAATAGCTTGTTTACTCTGTTCAGTATAGTGTTCTCTATATGGGGTTTCCTGCAGTTACAGAGAACTGCAGGGATTTCCATACTGGTGGAGAATGTGTCTGTATGCCTGTGTCCGATACTAAGAAAATAGTACACCAGTGATCTAATTAGTGAAACTAATTGTATTAACAGAGAAGCACTTTATAAAGCATTACCCGCAATGGGCTATGTGCATAGTGTAACGATCTGTTGGCATTTAGTCTTGTTAATGCAACATTAACATTATTATTATTTTAAGTTTTTAGTTATGTAAAAATCCAATGACCAGCACTTCTTGCAAATAAAGAAAGTTTATCTCATTTATTTAAGATATCATCACAGGTTTTTGTAACATAAACATTACATGCTACAGGGTTTTGTGAGCTGTATGGAAAGTGCCAATTGCTGCAGTTTGATGTAAATAAATAATTCCTGTGGTGTTTGTTGTCAAGGTGACTGTTATTACATGGACCAAGGTTATTGCTTCTTATTAAAGATAGTATACGGGCACATATGTCACGGGTCTGTGGAGATTATGGAATTACCAAGTCATGAAAAAAAATGTGTCCATTTTACCGTATAAACCATTTTCCCACAGATAAGCAAAGGCAAACACAAGAGGCTTAGACGGATTCTTTGTCAAGGGGATATTTCAGAATTTCAAAAATAAAATTTGGGGTGGTTTCTAAATTTGAAGACAAGATTGACATAAAACAGAGTAATGGTATACGTTTAAATCAAACTCACATTAAGACAAATGAACAACACCTCAAGCCAAAAATATAAAAAACAAATTTTATCTATGATAATCTAGTGTGTTCTATGTGTTTGGTCTTAAATACCAGAGTAACCCAAACAAAATAACATTAAAAAATAGTTAATATAATTCATGATGGTTTTGATTTTAGAAAAGCACAATGTGCTGTCAGAGCTTCATGACTCCTTTATTATAAAGGTTAGTAACATTGATTTTTGCAAACTTTTTCCAGCATTATTAGATGTAAAAATGTAATTAAAAATGTAATTAAAAAAATAAAGAAAAAACCTCTATTTTACTTAAGAATTGTTAATAAAATTCCGGTAGGTACACTGACTTATCTGCTATTTGATATAAGGTTTAGAAATGTTGCCTGTTGCTCCAAATCTGTCTCAGGACAAAACATTTTGTCAGGCTTGTAGCTGTTAGAGTTGACAGCAGAAACGTACGTTGTTTAGACCGCAACTGTAAATCAATGTTTACCTGCAACATTTTGGAGGCAAAAATAACACTTGATACTACATATGACATGTTACAAAATAGCTATATTTTTGGAGCACAGTTGTATATTTTTTCTTATGGCTCATATAGTTGTGTATGTTACAAAATCAGAAAACATATGTCAGACATTATCACTCTATACTTTACCGAGATTGTGGTAGATAGGTGGAACAGCCTCCTAGCAGAAGGTATAGTTGTACACACAGTGAGGGAATGTAGAATATACATGGGATATGCATGTGGCTATCCTGAATCAAAGATGAGACCAAGGGCTGATTAAGGTTTAAGTGTTTACAGCCATACTAGACGGGGTGAATGGTTCTTATCTGCCATCAAATTCAGTTTCTAAAATGACGAGAAAGCATAACACGTTGTGTTTTGAATGACTTCTTCAGATATAGGGGATGGCTTTAACATCCAATTTCAAAGGGGTGTATGCTGCATCATGGTCTGGAATTTACATGGTTAAATATGGGGCAAATTATTATGGAGTGAGCAAAAATATGGAGGCAAACCAGTGCTGGCCTAAAAGAGACATAACAACATAACACCAGATCTGATTCTTCAGTCCACAAAACCAATTAACTAAGCTTTGTGAATTTTCTTATGTGTAGAATTCTGGAGTAAGATATTAAATATGTTCTAAAACAATGTAGCTGTCAGAAAGGTCTACTTAGCCTATTAGGGAATCCAGCACTGAGTCTGGGGAACACTCTTCTTAAGGAAGAGAGCTTGCATATTTCTTACATACTGTGTAGGAGTAGCAGAGAGAGAGGTTCACATACATTTCGCCTATCCAGATCCATCAACGCAATATTATAGATAGAGGAGTTCTTGGAAGGCTTGAAAATACAATTAAACTAAAACCGGAATCAGAGTCATTCTTTACAATGTCCGCATAGGAATTCAAATCCAAAATGCTATATATATATATATACACACACATATATATATATATATATATATATATATATAAATACAAGTTGTATTTATCTTACAGGCGATGCTAAGGATCAAGGCAGGTTTCAGTTGCATTATACATGAGAAAAAAATCTTCTTCTGTGTTGAGTGTTGGCATATGATGTTATATACCGGTGCACTGCATTTTAACAATGTTTTTAAGGATGTTGTGCCAAGATTTGAGAGGCAGAAAGTGCTATTTTTATGTTTCACCTTTTTAGCCTAAAAGAAAAGCAGTTCATATATGGCGCAGAAGGCAATCCGAGAATAAAGGTTTAGCGATAGTCATAGAACTAAGAGCGTTTTGTGTTTGCGCTAGCCTTCCTCTCATCATCAGCACTTTCACCTTACTAGAGAACATCATAAAGTGGAATGAGATTTGAACTCATATGGATTGGGATGGATTCAGAGTAGGTGTGCTTCAGAGCCCAGATCAAATTGCATTCTTAATTTTTCTTTATATAAAGGCACCAGCATCAGCATTTTGTATGTATAAGATTTTTGTAGTTAAAAACATAAGCAAGATTAATGTATGGTATAAATGTGCAATGCTTTTCAACTTCTTATTACCTATGGGACACAGCATTACAATAACAAAAACACGTAACAGTGGTATACATTGAAAAATCCTCAGAAATCTTTTCTTATCTGCTCTATTTGAACAAAAATGTAATACATGTCAACACTACAGAAAATAATGAAATAAAAATAGTAATAAGAAAGACTGAAAATACTGCGTAAAGATAACTTAAGGCTGTGTCAGATAATTCTATAATAAAAAGTTATTTTTTAAATTGCAAGCATTGCTACTCTTCGTGAAATAGTCAACCATGTGAGCTTTGAATCAGACCAAATAGCAGCACCAGGTGTTATCTGGGGCAGAAGTATGAAAAGTGGTCAAATAGAACAGTTCAATCAGCAGGAAAAGCCTATTGGCACCAAAATCATGTTTTGTAAAAACTGACCATTATATACTGTATACATTTAGTTGTTTGATATAGGATTCTTTAAACTAGTAAAAGACTTGAATGAATAGTAGGTTTGCCATCTAAAGACATTTCTGAAGAAATGTTTTCACATTAAGCAAGAATGTACGGGTGTTGTATGGCTTTATTATTTTAAAATAATAGATAAGAGAAGTTGCACTTTAACCATATTACTACTTATTACTATTACTACATTGCTTACAGTAAGTTGCCAACTTTTAAAGAGATGTACATACAGAATAAATAATACATTTAACTTGTAATAATGTGATATTAATTATAATATTTTTTTACTAAACATGCTGGAATGAGTTTCTTGCATTTGAGGACTTCACCAAACAACATGTCCCAGAGTGTCATCTTTGTCACCAAACAGCTTGTCTCTGTCATCTTTGTCCCCAGCTTGTGATTGTCCCTAAGCAGCTTGTCTATGCCTTGTTTGTGTTAAAACAGCTTATCACTGCCCTCAAGCAGTTTATCTGGGCCATCTTTGTCTGCAAACAGCTTGCCAACTTTGCCACCAAGGAGCTTGTCAGTGCCATCTTTTGTCCCAAACAACTGGTCAGTGCCCCAAACAGTTTGTCAGTGCCATCTTTGTCACCAAACAGCCTGTTATTGCCCCAAACAGCTTGCCAATTGCCCCAAGCAGCTTGCCTGCATCATCTTTGTCTCAAACCACTGGTCAGTGCCCCAAACAGCCTGTCTATGCCATTTTTCTCCTAGTACAGCTTCTTTGTGACATCTTTGTCCCCAAACAGCTTGTTCTGCCCCTAAACAGCTTGTTGGTGTCATCTTTGTTCCAAAACAGCTTGTCTGCATCATTGCCCCAGACAACTGGTCAGTGCTTCCAAACAGCTTGACTGTGCTATCTTTGCCCCAAACCAGCTTGCCAGTGCCTCTAGACAGCTTGGCTGTGACATCTTTGTCCCTAAACAGCCTGTCAGGGCCCCTACACAGTTTGTCTGTGCCATCTTTGCCCTAAACAGCTTCTCTGCACCAGCTTTATCCCAAAGCAGCTTGCCAGTGCCTCCGAACAGCTTGGCTGTGCCATCTTGGTCACCAAACAGCTTGCCACTGCCCCAGGCACCTTGCCTGAGCCACTTTTGTCCCAAACAACTGGTCGGTACCATCTTTGTCAGTGCCTCTAAACAGCTTGTCTGTGACATCTTTGTCCCTAAACAGCTTGTTGGTGCCTCCAAACAGCATGTCTGTGCCATATTTGCCCTAAACAGCTTCTCTGCACCAGCTTTATCCCAAAACAGCTTGTCAGTGCCATCTTTGTCACCAAACAGCTTGCCACTGCCCCAGGCAGCTTGTCTGAGCCATCTTTGTCCCAAACAACTTTGTCAGTGCCTCCAAACAGCTTGGCTGTGCCATGTTTGTCACCAAACAGCTTGCCAGTGCCCCCAACAGCTTGCCAGTGCCTCAAACAGCTTGTCTGCATCATCTTCGTCTCAAACAGCTTGTTGGTGCCCTTAAACAACTTATCTGTGCCACCAAGCAGCCTGTCAGTGCCCCCAAACAGCTTGTCTCTGCCAGTAAACAGCTTGCCACTGCCCCCACTGCTAAATTGTAAGCTCTTGCTTTGTATAATCTTGTCTGTGGATATTTCAGTACATTATAAAGAATTGTACTGGTAACTTAGTCAAGAACCTTCTGTCTACGGGTTAGAATCAGCTGTTTCTTACATGACGATTTTACATGGTTATTGAGGTTATTGGGCCACATATATATATAATTATATATCACTTATCATTACAGTTTATTTTAATAATAATGTACTGAGGAACCAAATATTGACATAGAGAGTAAAATAGTTTCAGTATAAACATATGTTTTTGAATATGAACATCTAGTATATATATATATATATATATATATATATATATATATATATATACATATACATATATATTCATTATATATAATTATAAAGCACAGTCCCTGCCATCATTTTATAAGATAATCAAACTACGATGGCTAGAAGTTGCCAATTATGTCTGTTGGAGTGTAGGGTATCTGTTGCTATTAGATAATGACCTTTAGATTGTCTTCTGACTTTCCATATTCCCTAAAGATGTAAAGTCTGAGGTTAGTTTATCAGACAAAGGCTATTTCTAGAAGTTATAAGTGCCTTTGTAAATGTAATATCTATAAATCAGACTCCATTAAACATGCTTAAAGTAGCTCATTGCAAATTTATTTCTTTACTCTTAGGTCCTTTTGTTTTATGCTTTTACTTGTTATGCTTACACTGCAGTACACATTTAATTCAGAGTACATTTTGGTTTATATATCGTTCAGTTAATGCTATTTCTATTTTTCTTTTCTTCTTTTGAGCAGCAGCACAAAGGCATGCTGAGCATTAAAGCTATAATAACATTCCTTATCTAGATGTAATAAATAAATTGCAGAATTTTTATCTTCAAAGGCCCTATAGCACTATGGAAAAAAACCTCAATAGATTGTCCAGCCTCAAGTAAAATTCCATTCCAACTTTACTGGCAACTGATGGTTCAAACAAAACTGATTTAGAATAATAATAGATGCTAATGACACCAGTTAATTTGCTCAGTAGGTCTGAGATAATTAATTAAACGATCGTTGTGGGCATTGCAGAAATCATATTTGGGTAATATATAGGTCATTTTGTTTGTACATGCATAGTTTATATCCTCTTGGTACACAAGTTTATTTTGTGGCTATAACTTGAGTCCTTTTTAAAATTATAGGTATAGTTTATCTGTCAGTAGTGCTTCGTATCCCAGAGATATGGAGATACAAAGTCAAATTTACTTTATAGACACCTGCGCTACTGTTAAGAACAGCCTGGAATGAAGAATTAATGCATGGAATACAGCTGTCTGAGGTACAGCTAGTTTGAGTGGAATTCGCACTAGCAGCTAAGTGCTGGACTCACAGCGGGCTGGATCCTTGATGACTGGCAAGCATCCACCAGACAGGGACTGTTATGCCTATGTCAGTAATCTAAGGGTCCCCAGCCAGTCATAAAGATTGCATCAATTAGCAAGTTTAAGCTAACAAGTTTTATCAGTTGATTCATATCAAATTAAAAAAAAAACAATGATAGTGTTCTTCGCTAGGTCCAGCAACTGTGAAAATGTCCTCCATGAACCATTTCCAGGCATTTTCCTGGTTAAAATTAGTGTGTGTGGGTGTCAGTGTACAAGGTTAAACTAATTTTGTGTGATGGTATACAAGTTAAACTGGGTACAATATCTGTCAGTTTACAGTGTTAGAATGCGTGTGTCAGCATATGGTGTTTCTGTGTGTGAGGAGAGCATCAGTGCACAGTGCTACAATGAGTGTGCGTGTTAGAGTATAATGCTTGACTGTGCAAACTTTTAGAATGAGTATGCTTTGTGTGTGTCATTGCACAGTTTGAGTGTGTGTTTTGGGGGGGTGTCATTGTACCATATTTAACTTTGTTGGGTGTAAGTGTATGGTGTTAGAATGAGTGTGTATTTCTGGACGGTGTGGTGTATTGGAGTATGGTGTTAGAGTGCGTGTGTATGTCGTTGGAATTGTATAATGTTAAACTGTGTTAGTCTTCAGTGTGTGTGTGTGTTGGATTGTGTGTTGGTGTCAGTATACAGATTTCAATATGGTGGTGTAAGGCACATACCTCACGTCTTCTCCCTTGTAAGAGCGGGGTACAGGTACGCAGGATCCCGGTCTTCTCCATGTTGGCATCGGATGCCAACTTTCGTATATTCTTTACTCCCTGCGGGTCTGCAGGGAGCTGATGTCAGGAGCAACATTCTAGCATGGCTGCCAGCACAAGGGGATGTGTATTCTCTGAGTGCCCCAAACTGTTTAATTGTCTACTGGTTTTTGACACTTGTCTGTCTCCTGGTTAACCTGTTGTCTTGCACCGGCCTCTGACCTGCCCTGATTAACCTTTTGCCTGCTGCCTGCCCCTTACATTTAGAGTTTGACCTGGTTTACCCCTAGTCTTCTGCCTACCATTGACCCTTTGGTCGTGACCTGATTTACCCATTGCTTGCTGCCTGCAATTTTCCTTTAGTCTGTTACCGGATATCCTGCAGCCGGTCAGTCACCTTTGAAGTATCACTGTGACTGTATTGTGGAAATTGGAATCCTGTTCCAGTCTTTTACTTCAGACCCTAACAGAATAACTGAGTCCATTATGGAGTCCGCAGGTATGGCTGAGGATATTGTGGCTATGACCAGGCCTCTTTAACACAAACTGTCGAAGACATACAAGCAGGTCAAGCAGATCTAAATCATCAGTTGCAAGAAATGCGGGCTGGCCAAACTGACCCCTGCCCTGGAGAAGCCAAGGCTCCTGAACCACAGATCCCTCTACCTGAGAAATTCTCTGGGAAGATATCCCAATATAACTTTTGTCACAGCCTAGCAACCCTAAAACTGAGATTGTATGGCAACATATGCACAAGTCACAGAAGGCACAAGAAGAAAGAAGTTTACACAAGGGACATTCCTTGGCCACCAGGCCTTGTAAGTGGGACTTGCTTCTTACGCATAGTACTCAGCCTTCTGGGGTCTCACAGTTGGCACCACGTGATGGTTTGCTATACCATAATACGAATGTACCACCAAGAAATAACAAGATTACTTCATGTGTGAAAGAAGAAAGACAGAAGAACTGATCAAACAACATTTCTGGTGGCCCTTCTGTGTATAAGGACGTTATTTCCTATGTTTCTGCATTAAAGATCTGTGCCAGCGCTAAGCCTTCACGTATATGGCCAGCTAGCCTCTTGCAACCTCTTCCATTTGCCAGTCAACTATGGGTAGATGTGTCCATGGACTTCATTGTAGATCTACCACCCACTCAAGGATACAATATTATTTTTGTCGTTGTAAACAGATTTACAAAAATGGCACACTTTATTCCCAAGAAAAAATGGCCAGAGACATGTTACCCAATTCACCTCACATTTCTGGCATGCCTTCTGCCACGGTTTACAGATTCAAAGTCTTCTGCTTTTCATCCGCACAGCAAGGACTCTGGGTGATGCCTGCTGGTGTCACAGTAGGAGAAAGAGTAGCTTGGCAGGAGTGCCCAGTCGGGGTACAGGGCGTCCCATCACATTGGTGGCAGCAGTGGGATTGCTTACTAGTCCTCGCAGAGATTGCAGAGATGGATCACTCCCCAGCAACTGAGTGAGGGCCTGGGAGATGGTGCAACCGGCTTATCTCCCCAGCAGCAGCAGGAACGCCAGAGAGGGCATGCAGGTGGATGCAGAAATCAGGGAACCACCTTTGTTTACCATCCTCCCCACAGACTACAACAGCGACCCCCTACTGGGTTGAGTGCAAATACTGACCCATGTGCAAAGGAGGGCCTGATGGAGAACCATGTGTGGTTTGCTGTGACTATTGTATATAAATTACCCCCTTGAACTGTTTAAATAGTGGTGTGTTTTCAATAAAACTGTGTTTTCAGGACAGTACATGTGATTTAATACGTTATGTTTCAGCTAGCCACAGCGCCAACACTGCTTCTGAGCAGCAGCATCCCCCCTCTCTCTTTGATCATTACCTGATTTACCTAAACCACAGGTGCAGCAGGCTACATTAAAGAATAGGCTGAACCAGGGCAAGTATGTGGCATGGGTGTGTTTGAATGTGTTGCTGGGTATGATAGCGTGTGTGTCTGGGTATATTTGTTAGTGTGTGGGGGTATTTTAATGTGTGGGTATGTTAGCTTGTGTCTGTGTATGGTATTATGTGTGTCTGGGCGCGCTATTATGCGTATGTGTGTTTGTGTATGTTATTGCAAGTGTGTGAGTGTGTGGGTATATTAGTGTGTGCATGTGCATGCCTCTCAACTATCTTGCTTTCTCACCGAGCTCTACCTGGGTCCCACTTTTTGGGGTGCGCACACTGCCAGTGGTGCTATACCTCCTAGGCTCTGCCCCTGTTGGCACAGTTTGGCAGGGGTACAAGCTGGGAGGTATGCATGTGTGGGGTATGTTAGTGTAAGGCACGTACCGCCCGGCGTACGGTACGTGCCATTCAAGGTCCGGGACTTACCTCCCGTGGCAGACCGCGTCTGCCCGCGGCAGACTCCCGGTCCCTGTCGCCGGCTCGGGCAGTCTGTTCTTCACTCCACGCGGGGAGCTGGGGAACACGCCGGTGACGCGGCTCTGGTCCCCACAAAGGGGGCGGCGCTCCAGCACGCCGCCCTAAACTCCTCTCCTCCTGCTAACAGTGTGCAGGAGGGAGGGGGAGGAGTGGGGATAGAGGCTTCCCCTAGAGGGGCGGCACCTCTGGTGCTGTCTAGCAGGAGATTGACGGTAGGGGGCGGAACAGAGGGCGGAGATCCAGACGTGACGTCAGACGCCACGTCTAGGATCTCCATAAAACCCTCAAGCTCCCTTATGTCGGCGCTCAGATATTCTGAGACGCTCTGTGCCCTACACAGCGTCCCCAGTTCTGTGCTCCTTAACCTGTTTTTGTACTAATTTGACCTGACCCTTGCCTGTGACCTGTTTACGCTACTTTGCCGCCTGGACCTGACCCTTGCCTGTGACCTGTTTACGCTACTTTGCCGCCTGGACCTGACCCTTGCCTGTGACCTGTTTACGCTACTTTGCCGCCTGGACCTGACCCTTGCCTGTGACCTGTTTACGCTTCTTAGCCGCCTGGACCTGACCCTGGCCTGTTACCTGCCTACGCTATTTGGAGTACCGCCTCTACCTGATTTTTCTACTGTGCCCTATCTCTACTACTCCGGACTATTTTTCAGTTACCACCTGTAGTCCTGCATTCTGGGCTCCTTCTACCCTGCTAATACAGACACTTGCTGGTGTCTGACATAATATCTGAGCCATACATGGAGTCTGCGGGGCTAGCTGAGGCCATGACGTCTATGTCTCACCAGATAACCTCCCTTAACCGCACTGTGGGGGAACTTCAAGCGGAGGTAGCTGATCTCCGGTATCAGCTACAGGAACTTCGATCCGGACGCCTAGCTCCTGGAGGGGTTCTGGACCCCGAACCTCAGATAGCTATGCCTGATAAATTTTCCGGAGAGAGGTCCCAATTCCGGACTTTTATTACAGCTTGCCAGGTGATGTTTACTCTGAAACCTCGCACCTTTGCCTCAGACCGTGCGAAGGTACACACAGTAATTTCATTACTGGCAGGTGAACCACAGCAGTGGGCCCATCACCTCCTCCGCACTAATGACTCGGTCATTGACTCCTGGTCCACATTCCAGTCAGCTTTAATCAAGGTCTATGATGATCCACTAAGAGCAGCTACTGCCCAGAAAACACTGCGCCACCTCAAACAGGGTAGGCGACCAGTGGAAGAGTATGTTACAGACTTCCGCCAAGCTGCGGTGGAATCTATGTGGAATGAAGCAGCCCTCCTTGATCAATTCCGTTTAGGTCTTTCGGACCCTTTGAAAGATGAACTGGCACGCGTTGGGATACCTACCTCCCTGGAGGTACTTATAGACTTGGTGATTCAGATTGATCGCAGATTACGTGAACGTAGACAGGAGCGTACCTTGGAATCCAGCCCTCCTAGGCGGCGGCTCTATCAGGCTCCTGCTCCAGCTTCTGCCCCTACTCCTGCGGTTGTCCGATCTCCTCAGATCTTTTCTCCCTCCATGGAGGAACCTATGCAGATAGGCCTCTTTCGGGGACCACTTTCAGCCGTGGAGCATTCCAGAAGAAGGACATTGAATCTCTGTCTTTACTGCGGCAAGGCTGGCCATATGCTCCGCGAGTGCCCTGTAAGACCCTCTAAGTTGGGAGGTAAGCTGTTTACGATGCATTCCACAGAGAGACCCACTGTGTTTCGTTCTGCTCCTCACTTATCCGTCTCTCTCATTCTACAGTGGACTGAGGGTTCCGTCACCACGTCGGCCATGGTGGATTCCGGCGCCAGCGGGAACTTCATGGATTCAGCATTTGCTTCCGTGCATCGTATACCTCGTCTCACCAAGTCCAAAGCTCTGCATATTCACCTGGTCGATGGTAATCCTCTAGCCTCTGGTCCTGTTACTCAAGAAACCACTCACCTTACTCTTCGCCTGGGAACCCGTCATCATGAACTTCTGCAATTTGATTTAGTCCAGTCCCCCTTGTTTCCTGTTATCCTCGGTTTACCTTGGTTAAGACGGCATAACCCCTGTATAAATTGGGAGAAGGGAACTCTCTCCTTCTCCTCCATCCATTGCAGAACTACTTGTTTATGTCAACGCACTCCTCCACATGGACAGTTGCTTTCTCTGGAGTCTCAACCTGTCAACAAAATAACGCCGGGTATCCCTCCCAGCTACTATACTTTTGCCGATGTTTTTGAAAAGAAAGGTGCAGACAAGCTCCCGCCTCATCGCAGTTATGACTGTCCTATTGACTTGCTTCCTGGGGCTCCCATTCCGTATGGACGTATTTATCCCCTCTCGGGTCCTGAACTCAAGATTTTAAAAGACTATATTGATGATGCTCTTAATAAAGGGTTTATAAGACCTTCTACTTCTCCGGCCGGTGCAGGCATGTTCTTTCGTGGGAAAGAAAGATGGGGGTCTGCGTCCTTGTATAGACTATCGTGCTCTTAATGACATTACAATTAAAAACCGTTATCCGCTGCCCTTGATACCTGAACTTTTAGATCGTCTTAGCTCGGCCCATATTTATACCAAGCTAGATTTACGTGGGGCATACAATCTGGTACAGATAAGAAAAGGAGACGAGTGGAAGACGGCCTTTCGGAAACGGTACAGACATTTTGAGTACACCGTGATGCCGTTTGGTTTATGCAACGCCCCAGCAACCTTTCAACATTTCTTGAATAATGTATTCCGGGACTATTTGGATGTCTTCGTCGTAATCTATTTGGATGACATATTGATATATTCAGTAACCCTGAAAGAGCATCGAGAACATGTACGCAAGGTTCTTGTCCGTCTACGTGAAAATAATCTTTATGCTAAATTGGAGAAATGTGCATTTGAGACTGACACCGTGGAGTTCCTCGGGTACCTTGTAACCCCCCAAGGGATTCAGATGGATAACAAGAAGGTTCAAGCCATCACCTCCTGGTCTTGTCCTACCAATAAGAGAGAGGTCCAACGTTTTATAGGTTTCGCTAATTTCTATCGAAGATTCATTCGTGATTTCTCTAAAGTAATACAGCCTCTTACACTTTTGACCAAGAAGGAGGGTAGATTCGCCTGGACACCTCCCGCTCAAGCGCCTCTTTACCTCAGCACCTATCCTTGCTTTCCCTGATCCCTCCAAACCTTATATTTTGGAAGTAGACGCTTCTGACTCTGCGATAGGGGCTATACTGTCTCAAAGAGATGGCCCTCAGAATATGGTACACCCAGTTGCTTTTTTTTCTAAGAGACTGACTCCTTGTAGACGCTTCTGACTCTGCGATAGGGGCTATACTGTCTCAAAGAGATGGCCCTCAGAATATGGTACACCCAGTTGCTTTTTTTTCTAAGAGACTGACTCCTCCCGAGAGGAATTACGATGTCGGTGACCGCGAATTACTTGCCCTAAAATCTGCCCTTGACGAATGGAGACATCATTTGGAAGGTGCTACTCATCCTGTACTAGTATACACTGACCATCGTAACCTGGAGTATCTCCGCACAGCTAAAAGGCTAAAACCTCGCCAGGCTCGTTGGGCCTTGTTTTTTAGTCGATTTGATCTTAACATTACATACCGTCCCGGATCCAAGAATGGCAAAGCGGATGCCCTGTCACGAATGACTGAAAGATTTGAGAGTACACCTGACATTAATGAGACCATCTTACACAAGGGTCATTTTCTAGCATCCTTCCCGTCTATGTGGGATAGACTTCGTCACCATAGCACCTCCAAGAGATTTACTGCCCCTCGTTTCTGTACTCGTAAGGAGGGGTTGCTGTATTTCCGCGACAAGATTTTCGTTCCACCTCCTGTACGACAGGAGGTAATCCGTCTTCACCACTCTACATTGGCTGCAGGACACGGAGGTTTACGTAAAACGATGGAGTTAATCCAACGTCTCTTTTGGTGGCCGGCTATGCGCAAAGAGATCCTGGCCTACGTTTCAGCTTGCCAAGTGTGTGCTACTTCCAAGACCTCACGTCAACGACCTGCCGGATTTCTTCAACCACTACCAGTACCTGAACAACCATGGACTGATATTTCAATGGATTTTATTGTAGACTTACCTAATTCACATGGTTACACAACTATCTTGGTAGTGGTGGATCGATTCACCAAGATGGCCCACTTCTTACCAGCCAAAGGTCTACCCAATTCCTCTGAAACAGCCACTTTATTCCTCAAAGAGATCTTCCGTCTTCATGGCTTACCCCGCTCAATCACCACTGACCGTGGAACACAGTTCACCTCTCGTTTCTGGCATGCTTTCTGCAAGGGACTACAGATACAGCCCAACTATTCCTCCTCTTTTCATCCTCCGAGCAACGGGCAGACTGAACGGGTTAATCAGATACTCGAACAATACCTACGTTGCTACATAACTTACCTTCAAGATGACTGGATCCAATTATTGCCAACAGCCGAATATGCCTATAATAACCAAACACAAAGGACTATTGGCTGTTCCCCTTTTTTCGCCAACTTTGGGTATCACCCTGTTTCCCTGCCAGCTGTCCCTATATCTGATTCTGTGCCTGAAGCTGCAACGAGACTTCAGCATCTCATCCAGTCCTTTAATACCATACGAACCAACATCCTTAAAGCCCAAGAGTCCTACAAGACCTATGCCGATCGCCTTCGTTCTCCAACCCCGTGTTACCAAAAAGGAGACAAAGTATGGCTCTCCACTACACATCTCCGTCTATCCTGTCCCTCGAAGAAACTTGGTCCTCGATTTATTGGTCCGTTTTCCGTCATTGAGATGGTTGGTGTCGCTGCAGTCCGTCTCCAGTTACCCACCAAATATCGTATCCACCCTGTTTTTCACATTTCCCTTGTGAAACCCTGGAGACCCTCGTCAGATCCTCCTCCTCCACCTCCTGTGGAGATTGCAGGAGAGAACGAATACGAGGTTCAGCACATTCTTGATTCCCGCATTAAGAACGGCCGGTTAGAATATTTCATACATTGGAAGGGTTATGGGGTGACGGATCGTTCCTGGGAACCCATTAGTAATATTCATGCACCTATTAAACTCCGCGCATTCCACCGTAACCACCCTGACCGCCCCAAACTTGAACGCCCCCGGAGGGGTCGTCTAGGGGGGGGGTTCTGTAAGGCACGTACCGCCCGGCGTACGGTACGTGCCATTCAAGGTCCGGGACTTACCTCCCGTGGCAGACCGCGTCTGCCCGCGGCAGACTCCCGGTCCCTGTCGCCGGCTCGGGCAGTCTGTTCTTCACTCCCCGCGTCCACGCGGGGAGCTGGGGAACACGCCGGTGACGCGGCTCTGGTCCCCACAAAGGGGACGGCGCTCCAGCACGCCGCCCTAAACTCCTCTCCTCCTGCTAACAGTGTGCAGGAGGGAGGGGGAGGAGTGGGGATAGAGGCTTCCCCTAGAGGGGCGGCACCTCTGGTGCTGTCTAGCAGGAGATTGACGGTAGGGGGCGGAACAGAGGGCGGAGATCCAGACGTGACGTCAGACGCCACGTCTAGGATCTCCATAAAACCCTCAAGCTCCCTTATGTCGGCGCTCAGATATTCTGAGACGCTCTGTGCCCTACACAGCGTCCCCAGTTCTGTGCTCCTTAACCTGTTTTTGTACTAATTTGACCTGACCCTTGCCTGTGACCTGTTTACGCTACTTTGCCGCCTGGACCTGACCCTTGCCTGTGACCTGTTTACGCTACTTTGCCGCCTGGACCTGACCCTTGCCTGTGACCTGTTTACGCTACTTTGCCGCCTGGACCTGACCCTTGCCTGTGACCTGTTTACGCTTCTTAGCCGCCTGGACCTGACCCTGGCCTGTTACCTGCCTACGCTATTTGGAGTACCGCCTCTACCTGATTTTTCTACTGTGCCCTATCTCTACTACTCCGGACTATTTTTCAGTTGCCACCTGTAGTCCTGCATTCTGGGCTCCTTCTACCCTGCTAATACAGACACTTGCTGGTGTCTGACAGTTAGTGTCAATATGTTGGTGTGTGTTAGTCTAAGTGTATTGGTGTGCGTGACTGCAAGCTTGATGTGTCAGGTGCCTTGGACAGTGCCTCCAATATCTCATAGTAGTATCTGTGGCAGGGTCCAAAGGAGTTCATTTGTGTCTATATGTTGATGTTGCTGGCTTTCTGCATTCCTGTGTTTTTTTATTGAATTAAACTACTTATTTTTCACTTCTTTACTATAGTGCAAATCTTATTTTAATATTTAATGTATTACATTAACTAATGATAGCCTGATTTAATGCTCTGGTAATGCACCTGATTAATTTATGCCCTCCTTGCCAAGTAAACTCTCTCCCACATTTTATATGATTATGAATTAATATGATTTTATATTGTATATATTACTATACCATAATTCTTTTCTGGCTTATGGTCCCTCGTATGGACCCTTAACTCCTGAAGCATGGAGACCCCAGGTGGATTTTCACTGTCAAAGGTCTCTATTGGTTGCTCGTACGGACCTTTAACTCCTGGAGCGGGGAGACCAGTGGTCTGTACGAGCGACTCTATTGGTCGCCAGCAGGGGGCTAGTCTGCCATCAACCAATGAAGAGCAGGTGCACCAGTTGGTCGTACGGACCTTTAAAATCCCGGCACCAAAGCTGCTGCGCAGTGTTTACCACCTTAACTCTGTATTAAACCCTTCTAAAAAAAAATAAAAAAACAGCAAAAAAATAAGGAAAAAAACAAACATGAAGAATGTACACGCCTATTTGCCCGAACCAAACATAGGAACGGGTGAATATTTGTGGAACACAAAGATTTTTCCCCCCACAAAGACGAACACGAAGATTAACATGAAAGGTTGGCTGGCGCCTGAGTCTAGTAATTACTATGCCTAGCAAGTAAATATAAAAATATCCTTATTATGCAACACAGAGAAATACACATGAATCACATGTGAATCTATAATAATACACTTACCACTTATTTGTGTAATTGCTGCAAAGCCTGACAATATTGGTAAATTATTCCACAAATTATTCAAATATTGAAATAGAAAGATGTATGTGGGCGAGTGTTTTAATGCATTTTTAGTGTCTGTTGTGGGAAATATTAGCATCTGTTATTTCGCCAACACTTCATCGCTGCTACGATCAGAGAAATAATGGAAAGTTAGTTTCCCAACTATAAAACAATGTTAAATAATAAAATAAGTATTTAGGTTTCAAATGGCAATTCTCCAGTATTGTCCATAATATGGACTAAATTTATCAAACTCAGATTACAGTGGTTGAGTCAAACATGTGGGTAGTGGCAGATGATGCAGGAACTGGACTGTCACACAGAGATATACCACGTCCCTTGATTTATCTAATTTTATAGATTCTTTGTTTGTTCTCCAATTATATATTTTTTATGAACTCATGTCCAGAACTTTCACTGCAAATTTTAGACGAGATTAAAAAGTTTATGAAAATAGAAATGTTATTACCTATCATTGCATAATGCATACTTGTTTTGCACAAGCATAAACATATATTTTGTCTTTATACAAACTATTCAATATCATTCAATATGCTCTACTCCAAAAACCATTTAAAGCCAGTATCAACCAAAAGTTTTGCCGTAACTCCCCAGTCCAGCCACTTCTGGTACACCAGTACCGGGCGTACTCCCATGATGGCTGACCTGCTTAAGACAGACTAAAGGGTGGAGCAATGGGTAGGACAATGGGATGGACTTGAGGTAGGCTGATGGTAGGGGCATGAGGGCCCTGGCATTAAGACTGTACTGGGCCCCAAGATTTTTGATGGCGGCCCTGTCTGAAGTGCAAAAATTAGCCGATCTTCCTTGATATCGTTGTGACACATTTAAAGTTGTATGCAGGGAGAAGAAAAGAGAAAAATATTGCCTCGGTCCGTGATTATGGCAGTTGATAGTGAAGTCTGCTGTCATTGGGGAGTGGGTGAATTGCTGCAGCAATTATGACAGTTGATGGTCTATGTTTCTGCGTCTGTCACGCAGTATTAGAGGGGTACCTGCTTTGGCGATTATGACAGTTGATGTTGCCTACTTTTGTCTCTATCACACAATATGATGAAGTGATTTGCTGCTGTGATTGCTAATGTGCCTATGACAGTTGAAGGCGAATGCTACTGCCTATGTCAGATGATCATTATATGAAAGGATTGCAGCTGCACGCAGTACAAAGGCTTACTACGTACACTTTGTAATACTTATGCAATTTCTCTATAACATATATTGCCATGCAATTAGTCTCATATAAATAAGATACTAATGAAGCATCATGGATGGATTCTTCCTGTAGCATATGAATATATGAATATAAAGATAAGAGGTATAATTTCAATCTATATAGATTTTGTTAATACAAGTGAGGCTTCCCCTCCCCCCAGAAAACAAAAATGATTTAATTTCCATTAATCAAGCTCAAGGTACAGTGCTGTAATATGTAGTTATCTCTCCGGGAAAGCCTTTGTAAAAATGGTCCAGTTTAAATTATTTGAATCAATTTTTATCTGAGTGATAAATATAATAATCTAGATGATAATTATTAATACTGATGAGTAAAGCCAGTTGGAAAGAGAAATTATGATAATTGTTTTGTGCAGGATGAAATTATAGATTAAATTGCACAGAAAAGGTGCTATAGTAATATTATTCCAAATGTTCTGCCTCATTGGTAGACTCTGACATTTTCTTCCTTAGTCGGTCATTTTCCTTGAAAACCTTTCTTGATATCATTGCAGGCTTTAACTTCCCACGCATGCAGTAGTTCCACAATACGGGAAAGCATAAAAGTGAAAATCTTCTTGGCTGATATCAATGATCTAAATGTATTACTCAGCCTAAATTTATTTACTCAATTTGTTGGAAATTGCTACCATATTGTGTGTGTGTGCCATATTTTTTGTAATAAATACAAAATCATCTATATGCAAAATACAAATATAAAACATTAGACTTCGAAAAATAATTTACATTTCAGTATATTGTTATGTCCAAAAAAAGATTAAAATAACTGATATCGAATGGTACAGTATATAGAATTATAATAAAGAACCCCAAAATTCCAAGACCTGAGTCACATGAAAAATCTACATCAAAATTAAAGATAAGCAGTAGAATGAGTGCATTGTATATATGAAAATAATAATTTGTTGTATTTATTTCTATTTTACAGGACATTACCTGGTTTTGAAACACACACTTTTTAAGAACATGATTCAAAAAAACATTCTGGAAATTTTGAAATGAACATAAAACTACTCAGATAAACAACAGTAAACAAGTGACTTATTTTCCCGGCTTTGGGATGTTCAACCAAAACAGTATGGGAAATGGGACCATCAGAGCCACTAGAAGAGAGGACAGCTGTCTCTCTTCTAGAAGGAGAGAGCATTCTTCTTCGGCCTTCAGCAAACTGCAAGAGACTGTACTGCTTTTAGAAGAGGAGCTAAAACAAAGATGGAAAGAGCTCCAAGAAAAGGATGATAAAATCAGACAGCTTGAGAAGGAATTAGAAATGAAGTCTATCCAGATAGACAAGCTGCAAGATGCTATTGGGTACAATAACATCCAGCTGTCCCCAAAGGGTAGTCAGAAAAAGAAATTGCTAAGTGTCATAAACCAAGGGCCAGCCCAGTGCAACGAGAAGGCTACTGAGGCCCACAGACGGCAGAAGGCAAAGGAAGGAGTCTCAGCAGAGCCAACGTCACGTCATTATTACAATCCTTCATCACAGAATCCTGCAGTCACATGTGTCCGTAAAGATTCCAGGTGAGATGAAGGGGGATCTGGTGTATATCACGAACCTACTAATCTACTATATTCCCCAGTAATGAGTCTTAGTTAGACAAAGGCATCAGTTAACTTTTTTCAGGATAATAACACCAATAAGTCACATTGGTTATCTGTGCAGCTGGGTAAAGCACCGAGTACGTTCGTATTACGACCAATAAGTCGGTGGAATTATTTAGGAAAAGACCAATTCCAGGGCAAACTCGGGTAGGTTGGGAGTAAAAGTAAGTATGTGGAGAGGTAATGTGGCATGCGGTTGCCAACGGTGTTACTCAAATCAAAGGTTAACAGACAAGCTTAACTTTCAATGGGGCTATCTGAATTTTTTAAGTTCTAGGTCAACATAGATTATACATTCAGTAGGATGTTCTGTGTGTTTTACAGTTTAATTCTTTAGATGTCAGACATTCACCTCCTGGCTGAGAAACAATTAGCTTTTTACGTTAAAAGGTTACAGTACCACTGAGCATTTTTTGATATGACCTTAATGATCATATTTGAAAATATCATACCGTATAGTCAGGCTCCCAGGAGAAAACCATTTGGAATTATTCCAGAGGTTGGAAGAAAATCTATTTCTGTTTCTTTTCTGCTTAAGAATATAAAATAGAACATTAGAGTCTTTTCTAAAGAAGATTATAAGGTGCATCCCCCATGGGGAGACACATCCAAAAGCGTTTTCTCTGTCTTTAAGAAATGATATGCTCACCATGACATTTATTTTCCAGTTCTTTGGATGCTAACACAAATATTTGCACTTGCTTTGGAGTTAAACTAGCAATAAACCAATGATTCATATATCATGTTTAATTGCTATTCATACAGAACATAATATCAGTAAGTGCGCCATAATTGTGGTGTGTCTAATTGTGTAACAGTGCATCACAGCAATGAAACAGTAAATACCAGTTTAAATAGTCAGAACTGTATCAATATGTTAGTCAAGGAAGATATTTTGGTCTTTTTAAATAAAAAAACCCCAAAACATATATTATATCTTATGTCCCTTACCCTGCCCCTATGTTCAGCTAGCCCTGTCCATAAAAGACACTCCTCTAGAAGATAAGCTGCTTCTGTACATATGAGTTGCTTGGTCTTTCTGCGCTTCAACTGTAGAAACTTACCTACCAAGGCAAAACAAATAAAAAGATAGTGCCAAAGTTATTCCAAATTTGGCAAGATGTTTTAATAAGCTGTCTGGCTAGATCAGAACTGCATTTAAGGAGCATAAAATATCCAATACAGGTCCTCTCCTAATAGCTGGCTTTTGAATGGCTCCAAATCCGTATTTACATTAGCAGCGGAAAGTTATTCTTGAAGTTAATCTTAAATTATTGAAATAGATACAGCTCAGCTCTTTCCCTAGTTCTAAATTATTGCCAACATATTGAACTGCCTTACCCTGTGTTTATTCTTCACTGCATTTTACTCCTTGTTGAAATAAAATAGCATTTGGAATAACGACCCATTCTCTCTGTCGGAAAGTACAACAATGCGCAACAATATAGCAACCTATACACACTAGATATAAAAAAGTAATCTTTAATAACCACTGTATATTTTTTCCTAGTGCCAAGAAATTAATCACTGGTGCAATTATGAGTAATGACTTCTTGAGGCAGCTTGAGGCTTCACATGTCAGGCGAATGGTGGACTGTATGTATGAACGGATATATAGTCAATCGCAGCTGGTTATTCAGGAAGGCGCAGCAGGAAACCATCTCTATGTTTTGGCAGGTAAGTAATTGCAAAGTACTTTCTCGTAACTTATTGGACATCTTAAACTAAATTATCGCTCTCTGAAAGCAGATACATGTTCTAAATAGTACCCTTCACTTAAGCCTTTATTCTCATTTGACCTGGGTCTGCTACCACAAAGTGAACGTTTCCCGTGTATCCCTTGTGTTTTCAGGGTCAGAGTGAATACTTGCCTAGACCATAACCCCAAGAGTCAAAACAGAGGAGTATAATGCAGGGGTCAGACCCGCTGGTACATTAATTTTTGGATTCCAAAAGAATAAAATGGTGGTTATCTATTCAAACAAAGAAGCTGTGTAGATTTGGTCACTGTTTATCAAACCTACTAGATCTCTTGTATGTCCACACAAAAGGATTATGTGACTAATTAACTCGTGAATTGCTCTACATATGGCACTTAATCACATGCCAACACCAAAAACAGTTTCTCTACAAGACCATCAGGCCCCTGATGAAATGTCAACGCAAATATATATAGGCACAATTAGGGGTAAAGTACATTTTTCAGTTGCTAGATTTGTGGAGGATTAAAATATGAATGACTTTACGTGTTTAACATCTATTAGTATTGAAACAGTGATGGCGGGCCCCAATGGGGGAAAATGGCAGTAACACATTTTTTACTGTCAATCATTTTGGGTGCATATCCTTAAAAAAACTTAAAGACTGAACAAGGATTCAACTACACTCTTTTTTGTCATTATATATTTCATTTATAGTAAAAAAAAACCCACCATGCATGTATTATTAATGGCCTTCTAATAAATAGACATTTGACTCATAAGAATTTAAATCATGTAGTCTGTGACTGGAAAAATCTATAATCCTAAATAACCTGAGAAAAAAATCCTTCTGTACTTAAAATGGATTACAGAGAGTTATTGTCTTACAGTGGTAAATGAGTATATACCGGTATTTATACCTAAACAGACTATTAAGGCTATTTCTATTGTGGAAATGGCATGGCTAGAGACAGTAGAGATCTCTTTGTAACTGGGCCCATTGAGAAGAGGCATACGAGGGTGCCTGATTGATCTGCCTTCTAGTTATAGTAGAAGAGCTGTGGTCCTTCCGGACTTGCCACCTTAGACGTAGGCTTAGTTAACCTATTCCAGAATGCACCACTACTCATATGTGCTCTTCATAAGAGATGGCTCTGGCTTCCACTCGTTATTCTAACTCGTTATTCAAAGCCAATAGTCTGTTTCCAGTATTCAAAGTATACCGTTACCCTCACAACAAATCTGCTGTATGTTACAATAACAGAAATTCAGATTTATATTTTGCGCCCTACAACTACAATACCTGCACCAAACCCCTATGTTTGTGAAACACTTGGAGTAATAACTGTTTCTAGATGTAGTTTTAATAAAATAACATTTAAATGAGAATTTTTCATTTCTGCAGAGGGCTTGCTTGATGTGATTCAGAACGGCAGACTACTTGGACAAATGCATCCAGGGACCGCATTTGGTGAACTCGCAATATTGTATAACTGTAAGAGAACAGCTACAGTCAAAGGTATGAGTCATTTTTACAGGTCTGACAGTTCAAACATTTAGCCTCTAGTCTGCTGAAAACACTAAACATTGCAGTACAAATCTTTCTTCTCTGATCTGGTTTGTCTTGAAGCTGTTTTTATTTCCTTAAGCGTGTGTTTTCAAATCAGTCTGTAAGGATTGCTAATAGTGCAGGATTTAGGGATTACCAAAATTGTGCTCAGAAGAGGATACCAAATCATTACTAGAACTTGGAGACTGACTGAGAACCACACTCCCATAAAATATTTAAAATGTCCCCTGTGCTATTCTTTTTAATTAGTTTTTCATTAAGGAAATACAAGCACTTGAAATATTAAAGTAGGAAATGGCTGTAGAAAGAAAAAAAGGAAGTTTATCAAGAAATGTCTAATTTCTGTATTAAAGTTGAGATGCAGCTTTTCTGTATCTTCCCTTATTTACACGATTTTTATTTTATGAAGTAATATTTTTTTTGTTGTGGAATAATTCTCATCATCCTTCACACACTAGTGTTTAGTAAGCAGTTTAGGGATGTTGAACAGATACAGTGATCTCCATGAGTTATCTGCAGATTTAATGAATAGTTTATTGACGTAAATAATTTTACCCTAAATCACACAACCAGACAGTAAGACCACATTATCCATTGTACATATGAAGAGATCTAGGAATACCAAAAATTCGCAGGATTGGAATCTGGTGAAGGGTTCTCTGTTCAGGGTAACTGCTGTCCACCAGTTGTTTAGCCCCTGGCTTTGAGTAGCCATGTCCAGAACCCTTATCAGTTTTGGAAGGTGATATGTTTACATATGAACCACAAACAGAAATGCACAATCCAGCATTTGTCAGAAGACAAAAACAGGATAAAAGCAAGTGGCAGCACAAGTAACAAGCCAAGGTCAATCAGAGGCACAGCAGAAAGACGGGTAACAAGCCACAAGCAGGATACCACCAGTAGATGAGGCTGAAATAATGTACTGGGGTATAGCAAAGGCTGGTTAAAATAGTGCTGCTAATTAGAATCCAAGACAGGTGAATCACTTGGAACAGCTGTGGAGAA
This sequence comes from Spea bombifrons, assembly GCF_027358695.1. NCBI lineage: Eukaryota > Metazoa > Chordata > Amphibia > Anura > Pelobatidae > Spea > Spea bombifrons. The sequence goes on along the minus strand of NC_071097.1, from coordinate 17,058,186 downwards.
GAGATGTGTCCAGGATAGTCCAGGATATGTAATGAACATGTGCAAATAGGCCAAAAACAAATTGAAGAAACATTTTGGTTCGTTTTTGGCCTGTACGTTTTCGGACCATGAATTCTATTCCTTCAGACAAAAAATGGGGGCTTTATTGTCCGACGCCCACATTCACTCTCACTCACTATCTCTCTTACACTCTCTGAATGGCTCCCTACATTCTCTGCCAACTACTTTCACTTCCGTGTCTCGCAGCTCTGCTTCTTCTCCAGTACTTCTTGATCTTCTTGTGCTTTTCTTTTCTGTATTCCGTCTACATCCGCATCTCCGTGGACATGACCTACCGGGTGAACTTCTGCAAAAATGGCAGAGCGTACAGTGACATCCTACAATCAGGGAGAGTATGTCACTGGAAGCTTCACCATTTTTGCAGAAGTTCACTAGGCTTTCTTCAGGGAAAATGGCGAAGCTTCTGGGAACAACCGATCCTCCAATCTGGGGAGTGGATGTCACCAGAAGCTCTGCCATTTTTGTGGAAGTTCTCCAGGAGGTCATGCCTATGAAGACAGAAGAACAAAACGGGATGATAGAGAAGAAGCGGAGCTGCAAGACATAAAAGTGGTCAGCGGGGAAGGTAGGGAGACGTTTAGTGAGTTTGAGAGAGCGAATGAGCCCACAAAATTCGAACAAAAATTCTTAACTTTTGTTCATTTTGTTTTTTGTTCATTTCATTGGGGAGTCATACCATGTTTTCAGAGATTTGTACAATTTGAAGAAATATCCACATTTCGTAAAATTTTCTGTTTCTTCTACAAATTCCCCACCTAAAAAATGGCCTCTGGACATTCCATGTTTGAAGCAAACAGCATCAAATTCACAGCAAAGTATAATAAAAGTAGTAAACATCAGCTGAGGTGCCATAAGACCCATATCAAGAGAACCCCCTTGGACAGTCTCTGCATGAACCTATAGCTGAACCTAGTGTTGTGCAAGTCCTTACCGGTACATAGTAGGTTCTCCATTCTGGATGTAGATTAACAAGATTGACTATTCGTGAGTACCAGCCACTCTTAACTGGGTAGCAGTTAACAGTGGAATGCCTGGACGCTTAGGATGCAGGCTGTTACACTCCCTCTTATTTTTCATTGTTGTCTTCGGGGGTCTGATAGGACAGAAACGTGTAACATTCCAGTCCTCTACAATAGAAACAAACATTTCAATTGCGCTGTCTGGTCCACTCTGCATCAGAAAGGGGCCCTCTGACCTTACTAGTTTAAAGGGCGCCAATAGAGGTTGTAACAGGCAGGCAGTTGATATGGAGTCCAGGAGTTTGAGTAGGTCCCAACTTCTTACAGAAGCAAGTGCAGAACGTTGTGTCATGTACCTCTGGGCTACAATGGTTAAGGACAACTTCTAGTAGCCACCAGGTTCTGAGCTCAATTCCCGGCAGGAATGGCACAAAATTCAGTGAGTAAATTTGACACAGTGTTATTATTATATTAATACCTTCCATACCCACAGACATTTGAGCATAGTGGAGCATTCCTTAAATCTTGAATTAATGGTTCTTTAGGCTTGGTTTTACAATACCTGACTTAGGGCATCAAGAAGTCGTGTGCCAGTCTTAATAATACACGTGTTACGTAAATCATTAAAAATGCATGGGCATAGGAATCAGAGGGGTTCTCTAATTATGCAATAGTGTAAAAAGGTACAAACCCAATCTGTCAATGTGAAATTCAGGTGTATTTAGTATAGGCTCTAAATGTAAGATACAGGTAATGTAAGTACCAACATATACTAAAAGCATATTCAATTAAAATCACAATTTCTAAAAAGCTGAATAAATCAGCAATATGTGTTTTTGCAGATAATCTGATATATTTTAAATTCCTTATTATGGATCTAATTTCTATAGAATTTGTGGTTCACAAAGCAATGGATAGCGCAATCATGGTACTGGGTTGCATAGCAAGGGGCATCAGTAGCAGAATGAGGTGATTCTGCCACATTACAGATTTCTGTTTATTGTGTACAGTTTTGGAGACCCCATTATCAGAAGACCCTGGTGCACACTGGTAAAATGTTTTGCTTACAAGACTAACAAAAATAATTATAAGTAGCAATAATAATTATTATTAATAGCAATATAAAGCATATAAGAATATAATGAATTAGTAGTATTTGGTTTTCCATTACAAATCCATTTAGACAAAAATGGGTAAAATGAAGGAGAAAACATTGTGACCAATGTTTACCTTTAACCGTGTTTTTTGCAATGTTTTTGTTCCACAGCTGTTAAAGACTCTAAAATATGGGTGCTGGACAGGCAGGTTTTCCAAAGTATTATGATGAGTTCAGCACAGGCACAGCATCAAGAATATTTCAGCTTCCTACGCAGGTAACATTTTTAATTTCCCGTGATGACAATGATCCCAGTAAAAAGATAGTACACAAGTTCATTACAGTACACAACTTATGTAATAATACTTTTCCCAAGGATGTAAAAATAGGAGCAGGTCATCAATATTTTGACTTGGGAAAGAGTTATACATTTTTGTCACACTGATGATCCATTCGTTCAGCTGCCATGGACAGAATGCAGCTATTTGAACTCAAGATAAAACACTCTATATTGAGGCAATGTACTTCTAGCAATAGAGAAAACTGTATGAACATTGGAGTGTAAATGCTTTGTTCTTTTATATTAATTGGGGGCCTGGTTGAGCCAATGCTTGTGAATCTCTATAAACTCAAAAGCCACCTCTACCCCACGAGTGATAAATAAAGACGTTATGATTCCTAGATAGCTGTAAGAGGCAAGTGACCTTACATGGTGAGCCAAATCATTTAAATCAGTCCTCTTATTAAAGGGACAGTTTATAGACTAAAGAAGAATGCATATTAAAGTAAAAAGCTTCAAAACTTTGCAGCAGAATAGTTTTCATATAACCTCCAATGGCTCAGTTTCAAGATTAGCACTGAGCCAGGAAATTTTGTGTGACTTAAATAGACAGTGTGACAGCCCATCTGTTTATACCCTATGTTATTTCGGCCCCATACCTGTTTTCCTGTGTTACACTCAATCCCTGTTATTTTCACAAGGATTAAAGTTTTGGGGACCCTGTGTACCCTTAATGTTGGTCGGATTCCACCTTCCCCCCCTGCTTGGTGCCTGACCGGGACCTAGGCGCAAATTCATTAAACTGTGCGGCAGCTAGGAAAGGCGACGATGGCCGACAATTGAAACTATGTCGCTACGGACATCCTTTGTCCCACCACGTGTTTAATATAACCTAAAAAGAGCGACGTGGTGGGACAAAGGATGTCCGTAGCGACATAGTTTCAATTGTCGGCCATCGTCGCCTTTCCTAGCTGCCGGCAACACTCGATGGTGGCCACTGAGAGGGAGCTTATTTGGGAACCCTGGTTTTACCAATCTTTAGGACTGGGTTACCCAGCCACGGCCATGGAACTCTGGTCCGGCTACCGCGTGAACTATTCCCAGGGAAGTTTCCGACGCTGTCGCTCAGGGTCCCAACGTCAGATCACGTGGCTTTTTGGACCATAACATCTAAGGGCCCTGACCTCTCCAATGGTACCCCGAGATTGACGATGCTCCTTCACCCCGAAATGGTGACTCTTTGTTGGGTGGGCAGATTATACCTTTAATCCTATCGTGTTTGTGTGTATAAATACCTGTGCTGTTCTCAATAGAGTCAGTTTTACCCCTACACTAAGTCTCGGCTAGTGCTTGGGGTTATATGAAGGGTTATCCCTTGAGCAATTAAGCTTTCCGCGGCAAGGAAGATCTCTACGACGGAGCTACTCAGTCCGAGTACGGGTCTCCGTCTCAGACAGTAAAATGGGATTCTGTAGGGGCTTGAACGGCTACAAATAGGGGCCCATCTTAGCACAAATCCAGTTGACAGAGAGTATGGCTGGTACTACATCAGCATACTCCCCCTTTCCACTGTGCTGTGAAAAAAGCATATACAACACCACAGGTACCCTAGTTTGAAGATGTAGGCCCTTCAGCAGAGGCCTTCCTGGGGGTCCATTAGCACTAAAGGCTCCCCTTTAAAAAGACCAGCTTTTATCATCAGTATGCGGAACTACGCCGATGAAAATAAAAGGCTTACATTTTTGTTATTTGATTAAAATTTATAGAAAGTAATATGCAAACCCGAGCTAAAGGAGGTCATAGCCTAACATTAAATATTTCCCACGGAGAAAGGAAGGATATAAAGTTTGCTGCAATCATAGAAAATGTTCCTCTATAGCGGTTTGAACAATGCACTTTTTTGCAAATATAGCTTTTTAGATATTGCAGTATTTGCATTCCTTAATGATTTCTTGCCGTTTAGTGTATTTAGACCATGTTTACTGTAATGTACCAGATGAGATGTTAATGACACTTTGAGTTGTTCAAGTTTGCAATGCCAGACACAGGAGGTCATTTAATGATTGCAGCATTGTTGCAAAGCTATGCAACCCTTGGCTGTAAAACGGAGTTATTACAGTACTGCAGTCGTTTGCTTAAATGACCCCTACGGGCTAAATTAACAATTCCCCAGACTGTTTTAAGCCATTGAACCAAAAAGGACAAAGCTAGTATGTGGATGAATTTTATGTATCTGGGACAGTGAGAGTCATCCTATATTACAGTAAGAAAGTCATGTGTCACAGAAATATCAACTAGTCCCTTCTATTAAACAACAGTGCCTTTCAAGAAATCATTAAGGACTGTGGACAACAGACGTTAGTAGGAAAGGGAGCTGGAGAAAATCTATATTAGCTGAGACAGGAAGTGAGATATGAATTATGGTTCTGCCAAAGTGCATTTGAGCGGTTATTTCACAGAATATAACTTTTTCCCCTATGCTTCTTTTCTAGTGTTTCTCTTCTGAAAGACTTACCCGAAGAAAAACTGTCGAAGATAGTAGACTGCTTGGAAGTGGTAGGTATTGGCTGCTTGCCAGGGAAATGTGGTTATTCAAAATGTGACTGTATTCCCGATATATAGTATTGGAATAATATAATGTGCATGACCAGGTTGTATTTTTTAAAGTATGTTAAAAAAGGGTTTTAAATGAAATATTCGGTGAAGCAGAAACCGACAGTGGTATTCCAGTTTACTTAGGGATCCTAATTGGAACACTTGGCACTGGTTGCACTCAACTGCCACGGGTGACAACGTCTGTCTTTTGACAGGGGCAAATGTAGGTATATGGCCATCAGAAGACAGAGGGTGGAGATTAATTTACCCTAATGTTGCATCATCATTCTGTAATTTTTGTAAAACACACACACATATATTTACTATCTTCTTTAATTTGTATTTAATTGATGGACTTGTGTTAGAGAAAAGTCTCCTTAATGTTTTCTAATGTACAGTCACATAACTAGAATCACCCCTGACCATTTTATGCTGCTTTAATGTGCTTTAAAATGCCCCTGAATAAGTGTATGTCAATGTCACATTGAAGCTGGGAATTGAATAATTAAATGACATTGTGGTAACAAAATATGTGGAAAACATAAAGATGAAATTCTGTTCTGTCCTGCGTTGTGAGGGGGGTATTCATGTAAGGTGGGCTAGGTGACGGTCCCTCTTGCCCACCCCCCAACACAGGTCTCCATATGTTGACACCCATGATGTTGAGGGGTATGACAATAGCAGAGGTTTGTACCTGTACACTAAAAGCACCATGATATTAACACTGTGTATGCCAGATAAGGATATAATAGTTTATATATTTGATAGGATACAGATTTTTTGCACAACAATGTTATAATATATTACTATGTTAAAATATCCCAAATGGGGGGGGCAGCATCAGGCAGCTAGATCAACGTGTTATTTTTGGCCTGCCGCTGTTTCAAAGTTAGTAACTCTCCGTTTCACATGGTGTATTCAAACAATGCCGCTTGAAGACTGCAGGAACACATATGATTAACATTTTAGGGAATACAGGGTGAAGAACTGGCGTTCTGCTGACACCGCAGTGCAATGCAAACTCCTCATCAAGAATAAAAAGAGGCAATTACAATTTAGGATCTGGTGAGAGCAACGTTGCTTGACTAATTGTTTGTCCCTCACTGAGCAAATGACTCATTCTCCATCAGACAGTTGCAAATAATTCAGTGAATGGGTTTCTAATCTGAATATTTTATAGTGCATGGTTGTGTGCTCAAGTATACGTGCTTCACTCAAGAGCTATGTTCCTATTGTACAACACTGTGGCTCTGTTACATGCTTAACAGAATGAATTCATTATCGCAATACAGGCATTTAGCACAGACATTTCAGGTTCCCCTAATTAAATAACCAAGGAAATAACTGTAGAATTAATTCCCTGGGCCTGATACCAAGTATAGCCCTGGTATGGCTGGATCTAGAAATGAAAGATCTCAGCTACTGTAGAACATCCTTACTAGTGGTCTCAACATCCTAAAATCTATGAGTAACAACTACATCTCTTACCTCTGTATTAATGAAGTTTGAATCTAATTAAGAACTGTGGCTCATAAGATGCAGCAACCAACATTTTATTCATTTACTATGATTTGACATATCTACTGGCACTTTTGCTTAGGCTTGCTCGATGTTGGGTATGTAAGAGTTCACTGGATAATAGAACTATTTAGTTGCTCTTGTTAAGATGCCAAACATGTCGTCCAGGGAAAAAAATGCCTAATACATTTTTCAAGCTCAGGAAAAGGTTAAATATTTATTAGATGAATAAACATGTTTAAACGCAATAAAACACAAGTTTAGTCGCAGTCTGTGCATAACTGTATGAAAACCTCTTGGGAATTGGAACAGTTAACACATTCTTGTTAAAATTGCATTGCAATAGGTCAAATTTACAGTCAGAATATCTACATTCAATGATTACTAATGGCACTTGATGCCCAGCTTCAATTCACTGAAAAATATTCTAGAGATTTGAGCTGTAATCCTCATTAAATGGGAAGAACTTCTCTCTCTTTTGCTCACCGTAGATGATTACATGTTTATTTCATTTCTACTTACAGGACTTTTATGACAAGGGAGACTATATTATCAGAGAAGGGGAGGAGGGCAACACATTCTTCATCATTGCCAAAGGAAAGGTAAGCTCTAGTTACATAGAAATGAAGCTTTTTTTTTGCGCAAAAGTAGCATCTGTATCCCATTGTTATGTTTTGCCGAAACGTCAAAATCTTGTGTAATAATATTGCCCCAAAAGGGGCAACCTTAACTGTTTGGGTGTATATATATATATATATATATATATATATATACATACAGCAGGTTTTTTACAATACTGAATGTTCAGAAAATGCTCAAGATGGTGTATTTTGTCGGGGTCTTTCAAAACATGCATCCCGTGTGTTGTTTAATTTGTACTTAATACAAAGGTCAATGAGAACAAAAAATATTTATTCTTTTGCAAGTCAATAAAGGGAGACTTGTAAGTGTTAAATGAAACCACGAGTGCCAAAATAGATCGCTTGTATATAGATAAACAAGTCAGACACCGGTGCAGCCCCCACTTGCTAGCCAACCTACTAAATTAGCTACTGACTTTAGGGGAAAAAAATAAATCTCTGTGTATACTTCATGTATAATCAACAAAACCTCATTGATTAAAGATGCAACTTGTTTTCCAACATACCGCTCCAACTGTGTTAATTACTACAACAGATAACAATTCACTATCCTCTCCTCCTGCAGACCTGTTTATTGGCAGAGACTGGAATTAGAGGAGACGTCTCAAACTGCTCAGACTGTAGCATCGTCCCCTCTGGTGTTGATACAAATTAATTGTGGTTGCCTTCTCGCTTGCCAGTGATCTGCTAGTTCCTAATTTTAGTAATTAAGAGCTTGGTTGTATCTTAGAAAGCTTCTGCATTAGAATAAAGGACGCAAGTAGGCATGAACAAACCTGTCTTTGCAGGCTCCAGGGACTCCTTGTAAACAATGTTTTGAAGACACATCTGGCAACATCACTTTCATGAAGAGAAAAAAAACAACAATTTCTCAAGAATAAAATTTAGACTGTTAATTGGAATGGCAGCGCACCCAGTTTCATATTCAAACAGTGGTTGTTGCTAACTGCTTTTTAATGGGTTTTTCGCAGTAGTCCACCTGTTCCCGTGTCTCAGTATGACTCTGGTTACAATCTCAGGGACCATAATTATTGCAGGCTCTTCTTCATCAAATTAAATCTGTTCTAGTAACCTAACAGCCATATGGAAGAAAGCAAAAAGAATACAGGGAGCATATTTGTTCATATGTGGACTATGGTAACAAACACGTTTCTGTTCTCTTTGGCAGGTGTGTGTAACTCAAGCTGTGGAGGGATCTCAGGAACCACAAGAAATCAAAACCCTAGGAGTTGGAGACTACTTTGGGGAAAAAGCATTAATTAGGTACTGTACACAAGGCAGAATATGTTTTTGCGTGAGACATATCTTTGTATTTTTAGAGGCAGAGGCAATTTTGTCTTCATCAAAGCAACCGAGGGACACCAGATGCATCCATCAGTAGGGTTATTACACAGTGGCATCCAAAACATGTACAGTTGCCCACAGTTAGAGATTTAGGGATTTATGCTTTTTTCACATTACATGCATACATAGAAAACATCTCAATAACCTAACTGACATGTTGCATAACCCTGTAAATTATTAATTATGTTTTTTTCATACAAACTGCATATATTAGATCTTTCTTATATTACTAAGAAAACACATTTATACCCAGCTACACTACTGTAAACAAGAGAACACCTGGGTTTAATATGCAAGACAAAAGCAGACAAACGTGAAACAATGGTCCCAAGCAAGACTAGGAAACAGGGAGCCTGGCAAAGGACAATGACAGCAGACGGGGGGCAACAGAAGCAGCACAGAAGATAGATCCATAGATCTGTACTAGGTAAGGGTTAGGCAGGTCAGATGGGTCAGGAGTACGCAACAGGAATGCAGTAGCAGTTAGGACTGGTGGAGCTTGAATACGCAGACAGACTGCTAGGTTGCAATTGAGAGCACAACTCAGCACCCTGAGTCAGGGGTTTAAATAGTTGTTGGCTGCCATAATTAATTATACACTGCAGGTGTGGGATCCTGCAGCCTAATAATCCTAAAACCACAAGAGTGGCTCAGCTAACCTAATAGTCCAAAGGTGCAACATATTAGGGTATTAGACAGACTAGGGTTTAAATAACTCTAAGTGAAAACGAGGTGCTATATCACATCAAACTTAAAATATCTGTAATGTTAGATTCTAGGTTTGGTTCAGTAATAGATTTTGTATCAATAACACATATAATCAGCAGTATATTTATGTCTGATGCCTGTCTCGAGGCAGTACCTTCAATCCTACCTCTGCAGTTTATGTCCATTCAGCTTTGTGGTGGATATAATGTCTACCAGAAGTACACATGGTGCTGAGTTCAGCATGCTATGGAGGCTGTGCTGCCTCAGCATAGTCCCTGGTTTTGCATAAGGAGCTGAAGTCCTAGGCTTAGGCCTAGTCAGACCATGCTAGAAATCACTGCTGCTACTAATCTGCTCCTTGTATCTTCGATTGACCAACAGAACAGAAATTGTCTCTTGAAGTGTAGACCTTTGTGACATATAACAACCTATATTCACAATGCCATAGGGTATCTGTAGAATATTAATTTATGAAGAATGAGTGTGTATAGGCTTTGGTAATAAGTGCTATTTACATTATCTCTGGTGTGGACAATGAAAAGTAGCCAATAAAAAACATGGGCACTTAACTGCCCAGAGAAAGAGAAAAGCGACCTAGAGACTGCGGCTGCAAACTCAATCGATTAAGGCTGTGTGGGAGTTTAGTAATGGATTCTGTGTTCTTTGCCAATATTATAACAATGTTCTGAAATATAGGCCATGCATTAAAGTACCGGTAGTTTTAGAAGGAAAATGTGTTACTTGAGCTGTGTCAATGTGACATAGGCCATATGATTTAATTGAACTAATGCACGTTTTAAACAAGCAAACCCGTAAACGAATAGTTTTATGTTTTACTGGCTTTATTAACAGAGATTGTACACTTATGATGATCATATTGTTACTATTAAGTTCCTCTCATTTGAATTATAATTGAATAATTTAAGTAACATAGCTAATAAAATCTCCAATGCTTGATTTATCACTGTATTTTTTTTTAAGCGAGGATGTCCGCTCTGCCAACATCATAGCTGAAGAGGATGACACACAGTGCCTTGTGATTGACAGAGAGTGAGTTTCTTATCCTAAGTATCGCATGGTCTATTTCACATAATTTTGTTCGTTGTTGAAACTACCCAGCCTTTTACAAGCCCAACAGTTCCCAAATTTTGGACCAAATTGAAAATTCAATCAAATGGAAGTTTCAATCAGTTGCAGCCAGTCAGCTAATCACTACTCCACTCCCATTTAGAAAATACATGGTTAAGTATCCATCTAAAAATTATCACCCACCAGAGCTTGCCCAACATTCGTGCGAAAAAAACAAAACAAAATTCACCAAGTCATCAGTATGGACTTAAAAAGGCCCATACTTGCATTATTCAGTGGTAAAATCAATCACATATGCAGATAAACACTGTGTTAGAATTGTTATAAGGCATATCAGGCATTAACACAGGGGTGTCCAAGTTTTTTCTGCAGTGGGCCACTTCATCAGAATTGTATACGTGCGAGGGCCGCACTCATTTTTCACTGTGACAAAAAATATGGCCTTTAATAAAATATGCAGATTAAAATAAAGTAAATAACACAAAACCTTTACTCTTCCTATCACTGATTTCTGGGCCTAGAAAGTTTTGCGACTACAAATTCAGGATTCCATAGATTTATTCTAGGGATGAACTAAAATGAAAATTCTGGACCAAAACATTCAGGGTTCACTTAGCCAAAACCGAAAATGACCCCCACCTTTAAAAATAATAATAAAAACTCACATTTTTAATAAAAGTAGGTAACACACAATTGGACAAAATTAGCAATATGACTTGGCAACCAGTAAATGCTGGCAACCCAGGCAACCAGTAAATGCTGGTACCTAGGCATGATGGGACTGTGCTCGCTGTGATTGCTGTTAGCAATCACACTCCTATCATGCCAAGTCAGCCAGTACATGCTGGTACAGGGTGGCTGTAAGTGATGTGCAGACCCCATACTGCTGGCAGCATCACTACACAAGGGGGGCAGCTAGCTAGGTTTCAGCATGTACTGGCTGACTTGGCATGATAGGAGTGTGATTGCTAACAGTAGTCACAGTCCCATCATGCCTAGGTTCCAGCACTTACACATCCATCCAGTAAATACTGGAACCTAGGCATTATGGGACTGTGGTTGCTGTTAGCAATCACACTCCTATCATGCCAAGTCAGCCAGTACATGCTGGTACAGGGTGGCTGTAAGTGCAGACCCCATACTGCTGGCAGCATCAATACACAAGGGGGGCAGCTGGCCAGGTTTCAGCATGTACTGGCTGACTTGGCATGATAGGAGTGTGATTGCTAACAGCAATCACAGTCCCATCATGCCTAGGTTCCAGCACTTACACATCCATGCTATCACACACACACACACACTCTCATTTATTCATATAATCATTCATTCACAGATTCATTCCCTCAATCACACACACTCATTCAACCCTCACCACCTCCTTACCTGCAAGGCAGCTCCTCGATGCCGCTTACAGACTTCAGCAGGGGGCGCGGCCTCCCTCTGCCTTCTCTGCTAAAGCACAGAGGAAGTAGGATGTCACGTGAACTCCGCTTCCTCTGTGTGCAGTCCAGAAGACCCTCCCACAAGTAAGTAGCAGGGCTTGAGGTGCGGCTCGCGTAAGATCGGTTGCCCTGGCTGCTGATCTTACGCGGGCCGCACCTCGAGGTCTCGCGGGCCGCATTTGGCCCGCGGGCCGCATGTTGTACGCCCCTGCATTAACATAAACTACTCTACTTGTAGGTGGGCTGCAAGGTGAGAGTATGGCAAAATCACTACTCCTGACCTATAATGCCAATATCATGTTGGTTCCAGTCTTGTATTGGATTATACATATTAGTCAAAAGTTAGCAACACTGTAGATCTTCAGCTGTTGTTCAATTAATACTCATTGATCCCCAGAAATCCTTTGTCTAGGCGGAAATTAGAAGAATATCATATTTCTAGGATTCTAGTCCAATGCAAAAATGGGGAGAGGGAATCAATATAGGCTTGGTTAATGTGTGATGTGTTATTTATTAGGTATATATTTTTAATTAATGTGATTAATGTTTTAATCTCACTATGGCATGGATTTTGTCATGGAAAGGTTCAGAAGGCTTGGAGTCTGGGATACTTTATTGCATAAACACAATTGACATGGATACTGAGCACTTACCTTGAGAATTATGTTTATAACGGCCCCTTTTTCTTGATTTAACATTTTTAGTTAAATCATTTATTCACATACATTCACATGTATTATCTTAGTATAATTTCTTATGTCAATGTAAGGTCTGATCATTGAACAAAAGCGCCATATGTGTCATGTACGTTCTGTTCAGTGTCTTTTGGTTTTATTTTCCCTTTTCTTTGATCAGTACTTTCAATCAAATGGTTGGGACATACCAAGAGCTGCAGACATACCTTCGGGAATATGTGTTCCAGCTTGCACTCAATGACCACGACAGAAGAAATGCAAGGTAAAATGAAATATATCACTTTATGCTTTATATATTTTATGACAGGTTCTTAAATGTTGAGTGCTTTATGACTGATGTATACAGTTGGACCATGGGAACCATAACCCAACTCTTTTTTTGAAATGTAGGTCATCATTAAGTTTATTTACGTTACATTTCACATTATTGTAAAATAATATAACCGACAAAGTTCTAGTTTAAACCTATTACATTGCTCGTATCATCTTGAAGAGCCCCAGTTCCACTGTCCAGTAGCACTAGCAATAACTGGAATAACTGGAATGGAAGGTCCAGAAACTCCATTGTTCCCTAGGTTGCAATGATTTGAATCATTTGAGAAACCAGATTTTTTTTTCTTGGTTAATAAGTGAGTTCATATAAGACCACAAGGGATATCTTGGGTAGTTTGTCTTTATAGATCCTTAATATATTCATGTAATATGTTTTCAATGTCTTTGAGGTGCATTCTAATGTGTGACCAAAGAATATTTAAGCAGATGTTATCTCTCTTACTCTTAAAGTACTATATGAACTTTCCTACCGGGGTCTTATTTGTACCACTGACAATCGGTACTAGAGATCGATACTTTAATGTGTCGCATGCTACTGGAATTGAAAATGTTACTAGAACGCACCTAATGATTTTTCAGTGGGATCAACATTGAAAGCATGAAGAAAATACAGAATGTCTGTAATCAAAGCAAATAGACAACTAGCTTCTCAGATGGAGCCAAGTGATTTTCATTTCCATTGCAGGTCATAAATGTTCCATGCAATTTAATGCTTTTCTAAACTCCACAAACAACATTAAAAATTCATCCCGACGCCTTATGTCTAGTAACACAGCAACAAGCGCTGTCCATTTAATGCATTAATAAGAGGTCCTTTCATAGCAAGCATGATTGCTCAAAATTGCCTTACAATTGAATTGTTTATGAACTGATGCTGGATTTCTCATTAAGGCAAATATATTACTGGATTGTAAATTACTACATGAAATGTACCTTTAAAGCAATAAATCCTTATTTACGGAAAATGAAGCACCATCCACGATAACATTTTCATAAAATACAAAATATTTTGTAAAATATATGTGACAGATTAGGAGATATATTAGTAGTAGATTAGTAGTAGTTTAGAATTAATGAGTTATATGGAATAATGACATTTAAGATGGCCACGATAATGTTTTTGTTGTTCTTTTGAGTTCTAAAAAAAATATGCAGTGGTCATCAGGGGGTATCTGCCCAGAGTTCCCCCTCTCCTGCTTTTTGTAGGAGGCAGGAAAGTTGTGTCTGTGATGATGACGTGGCACATACCATGCATGAAGCAGTGGAATTGGGTAAGGAATGGGTGCAACCAAATACTGCTCCCCACCCAGTGATTGAAAACACCAAGCTTGAGGCCCGGGGAACCAGATGCATATACCAAAATGTTCCATAACTATGATTTACATTCATGAGATCCTTTTTCTTAAGCCCACTATAAACCAGCTGTTGGAAGGTCATAGAAGGGTGTGGGAATTTAAGTTGCAAGTCATTCCAACAAGTGGACCTCTATCACCCATTTCTTCCACTGGTCCATCAAACTGTCCTCTACTATTTCTACCACCTCCATCTTATTTTATACTCTCCAATTCTGCCACTTTACGGAATACTTCACAGTAAAGGTCAATGCTGTTCATTAACATGCAAATTGAGGAAGGCAGGAGGCATGACCATTTCTACATCTATGATAAATGTACCATTTACCTGTGAATCCATGCATTAAAATAGTGAAGATTTTCTGGATTTCTTGGTTCTACTTCCCAAATAAGCTTGGCTATATATAATTTTGGCCAATATTTCCTGCTGAAATAAAAGTTTAGAGTGTAAAGTAACAGTGTGTATTTGTGATGAGTGAATTAGAGGTACAATTTTCTTTATTACATAGTTGGATTGTTTCAATATGAACAATTGTAACCTAGCCTGGTAAAGCTTTCTTTGTGCCTCTTATACTCTTTGCACAGTGACTTTTTAAAATTGAGAGAAATTGGATACTTTAATATAAAATGGTTCACAGTGTGATAATGCTCATTTAGGGTTTCAGACATATTTTGACAACTTAAAGTTGAAAAGGACAAAATACTTGATCCCTGAAATAACTATTTTTAAACTTAAATATATTTTTAGAGTGCCAGAATGCTACGTTATGCCTATTTATATTTTTCAAAATTCTCAGAATACATATTATCCAATGACCATCATCATACCGGAGAACTCTTTGAGAGCCTCCTTTCTCTGTGCAAGGGAGCAGTGTTTGGCCATGCCCCCTCTTACTCTCAGCACTCACAAGGTAGCCTGGGCCTAGACTTGGCCATATGCACAGCTGGACCAGTCACCATATGAAATCACTCTAGCAGAGGAGCTCTGGGTCACCCACCCTGGGAAGTTCCCAAATATCGCTACTGCAAATGTAATCTAGTATCTATTTGTGTCTGATAAAATTTAAAGTCCCTTTGAAAAAATCAAGTAGTTATTAAAGCTTTTTAACAAATAAACTGTAAGATACAGTAGTTATTTAAAAAAAGGCTCCCCAAAATCACCAATCTGGGCAAGTGTTTTTTTTGTTTTTTTTTTGCTCTCAGATTTCATTCATTCAGTTGAGTTTAATGATTATAATTCATCATCCTTGAGCGAATTCATACACCCCTCCCATACTGCCTCCCAATCTCATTTTTTTCCTCCACCTCTCCCCAGTTGTAGAGACCCTACAATTTTAGTATTATTTTGTTATCTTCCGTGTTCTAACCAATCTACATGTCCAAAACAAAAAAAAAAAAAGAAGAATCCTCAAACCTATATATGTTTTTATAGATAGTATGGTCATGGTTGTCAGGAAAAAGGATCATCAATCAAATGTACATATTTATAGTAAGTAGGATCATGGTGGTTTAAAAGAACCAGTTTTGGGATCGCTCAACCATACGTTCCATATTTTCTCAAATTCCTCCAATCTCCCCATTACCAAATAATTCCTAATCAATGGTAGGTCGTTATTGATCAATTTAAACCATTGTATAATAGAAGGTGGATTTAGATTGATCCAATTTTTAACAATTGTCTTCCTAGCGTAAAAATATAATGTAGAGACTAAAGTAGAAACATATTTATCTAGATGACTATTCTTGTCAACCAAACCCAAAATGCACCATTTGGGATCAATAGTCAAAACTGAGTCAATACATGACCCTATAATTTTCAAGACCGTAAACCAAAATTTAGAGATTTTGGGACATTGCTATATCATATGGACCCAATTGCCTACTTTTCAAAAACAGCGCAGGCAGATATCACACAATCTTAACTTTGCTTTAAACAACTTACTTGGTGTCGTATGTGCTCTATGAATTATATAGAGTTGGGTTAATCTATGAGATTCAGAGACAGAATCTTTCTGCGTCAGACTCAAACACCCTAGCCCATTTTAAAAAAAAAAGATTCTTGGGAGAGCAATCGTAGAGTTTTGAAAAAAAAACATATATTGCGAAAGAATCATCATCTTTATCAAACTTCCAGATACATTGATAGGTAAATGTTTCAAAACAGATAGCTTTTGCACCGTTCTTTCCAGTATTGGTTGGACATTTAGTTTAAAGTATGATGTCACATTACTTGATATCACAACCCCAAATACTTAAAATCATCAGTCCAAGTTACAGTAACTAAGCTCTTTTCCCTAGCTCCCTTATTAAGTTGCATTATATTCGATTTAGATCAGGTTATCTTTAAACAGGATAAGGCCCCAAATTCTTCTACAATCTCTAAAAGATTCACCAATGAAGAACATGGATCCTCCAAAAATAATAAAAAATCATCAGCATAAAGAGCAACCTTCTCTACTTTTCAGCCCACTCTAAAACCATTTATCCTATCTGATATTCTAATATATTCAGCCAGCGGTTCAATAAATAGAGTAAATAATGCTGGGGAAAGAGGGCAACCTTGGCAAGTTCCTCTACCCAGATCAATCCAATTTGATACAACCTAGCCAGTATATACCCTAAGTTTGGGTTTCTTATATAGAATCTTGATCCAGTTAATAAAGCCTTGGCCAAAATTAAATTTTTCAAGGACTGCCCTTGGTTGCATGAAGAGAAACTACTACTCTAGCAGCATTAGCATATCTCGGGGTTTGTAACAAAGTAATTAATCTCCTCAGATTTGTGGCAGTTGATTTACAAGGCATAAAGCCTGTTTGATTATCATGTATAAATTTGTCTATAATTTTGTATAATCTTTGCCAGAATCTTTATATCTGCTCCCAATATCGGTCTATATGAATCACATAAAGCCAGGTCCTTTCCAGGTTTCAGAAGCACAATTAAATCAGCTTCATACATCGAATCTGGAAGAGAACCGGAATGTTTAGAAAATTCAAAAACTCAGATGCTTAGCCAATACAGATCTATGACATTTATACCAATCAACTGGAAAACCATCTGGGCTGGCAGCTTTTTGAGATTGTAAAGAATATATTGCTTCCATAATCTCTTTCAGAGTCAAGGGTGAGTCCTGGGTATTTCTATCAATATCATTAAGATATCTACATAACATTTGGCCCCAAAACTTTTTTATCCGAGAAGGTTGGGCAGCAAGTCTTGATCTATTTAGCTCGCTATAGTATTTCTCAAAGCAAGCATTACCGTATTTCCCCATGTATAAGACGCACCTTTTTTCAAAAAAATTGGGGTCTAAAAACTGGGTGCATCTTATGCAGTGGTTGTAGGTTGTAGTTACTACTTCCCAGTACCTCCCTGCAGTCACACTGAGTGGCCCTGCCCCTTTTTGACTCACTGGCGGTTGGCCCCACCCCTTTCCTTATAGCGTTGACACTGCTGAGCAACTCATCTAACAGTAAGTATAAAATTAATATTCGGGCTGGAGGTAGGGGTTAATTTAGGGGCAGTTATGGTTAATGGGGTGTTTAGGATTAATTTAGGGACAGTTGTGGTTAATGGGGTGTTTAGGGTTAATTTAGGGGCAGTTATGGTTAATTGGGTGTTTAGGGTTAATTTAGGGGCAGTTATGGTTGATGGGGTCTTTACGGTTAATTTAGGGGCAGTTTTAGTTAATGAGGTGTTTAGGGTTAATTTAGGGGCAGTTATGGCTAATAGGGTCTTTAAGTTTAATTTAGGGGCAGTTAATGGATGGGAGTGATGAGGATGATAAGTATGGATTTTATGATAATACATTTTTTTTCAAATGTCGGGCCCAAAAATTAAAAAAAAGGTGTGTCTTATACATGGGGAAATATGGTAATTGCTTTCGGGTTTGTAGTATAACTATCCTCAGTTATTCTTATAATTAAAGTTGGACTTGTATCCTCTCTGCACAGCAGAGCCAGCAATTTCCCAGCCTTATCGTATTCTGAAAACTCCCGTATTCTGAAAACTCCCTTGCCCTGATACTCAAGAAATTGAGTCAAAAGCTACCTGGTCCTTCATATAAAGTTTAAACATCCTTTCGGTTTGTAGCCATTATTCATAATTGGACTGAGTTGGACATAATATATACTTTTCTTTGGCTTTATTTACTTGATTTTCCCAGAGCCTTATCTCTTCCTTCTTCCCCCTTTTTATCCCAGAGATATTTTCTATATAAAAAAAAAAACACGCACCACCGCCTTCAGTATTTCCCAAAAAATGTTTGGGTTCACCTGCTGACTCTTATAGTCCCTCAAATCTTCAATCACTCTACTACAATCCTCTATAATAGTTGGTTGTAATATCCATTTATAATTCAATTTCCATTACATACTTCCTGCATTCCAACAGGCAACAGTGGACACTAATTCCAGTGCAATATGTGGTTCCCTTGCTTGGATTTATGTTTAAGTCAGGTACAACAGTGAGAGAGCCAGAGCGGCAACAGTGAGAGAGCCAGAGCTCTCTAGATCCCAGTTTCCGCCTTCCTTCTGCCTGTCTGACCAATATTATTGGTTCTGATGGCAGGATTGTGTAAATTGATGTGGTTTTCTGTTATAGCTAATTTGTATATTTGTCGTAACTCATCGTCAGGCTATTGAAAGGCTCTTGGAGGATGGTGGTGATTGTTTCCTCTATAAAGTGAGTTCCTGTTTTTACCTCAATATGAGACCCGTCTTGTTATTGGAGTAAGCCGCGGTGCTGCCCTTGTCAGGCACTATAGCACTATATTGCTATGCTTCTGTATACTACAGTGCCGCCGAGGTTCGCGAAGAGCTATGTTTCCTGCTGTCTTCGACGCTAGTCCTGCCTGATGGTTGAAGTTTTGTGTTCCCAGTGGCCATGGGGAGAAGGAAGGATCACAGGTCATTCCCTTCACATTGGTGGCAGCGGCGGGACGCCTCCTTCCAAAGGGAATGTCAAAACCACCACCGGGACTAACAGGCCTGCTGACAGCGACAACTGTGGCAGAAGAAATTAGCCGGTGTCAGGAACAGGTAGCGAAGAAGTTTCACAACAGACTGCAGGGAAGGTTGGCAATCTATAGAGCCACCCGATCTGAAGAAGCGGTCTGGAGTACGGTGAGAGAGATTCATAGGCAGCTCACCTGGGACTCGGATCTACGGAGCAATGCGATGCAGGGAGCTGATGATTATAAGTGGGAATCCCTGTTATGGGACTTTGAGAGGCGAGTTGAGGTCGTCCTGGCGATACAAGGAGGGACAATTTCAGAAGAAGTACGGCTGGAATGGAGAGCCCTGATTCGGCTAGAGCTGTGGGAAGATGCTGTGGAAAGCTGGTACAGCTGCAGAGGCAAGATCCTGCCCACCCCAGAACAGCGTTTCGTGGAGCTGGTTACGCTGCGGCTTTGCTTGATGAGATGGCAGCCCACCGAGGAAGAAGTAGCCGAACTGAAGCGGTTGGTGGTGATGGAACTCGAGCTCGGGGACCTATTGTGAAAGGGCCAGGTTAACTGGAGTTGCCCCAGACCTCCTGTTCCTGGGAACTCGAAGTTGGGTTCACTGAAGGCAATTTACACAGAGTATTCCGTTACGTAAAAATGTTTTACAGATCTTTATTGAAGATTCGTGTACAGTTTAGCCGGGTCATGGAGCACTTTTGTGTCCTGTTTCCGATACCATGTTATAATATTTTATAACATGTTTTAGGTTATAACCAGCCCCACAGACTGAATGTGGCTGCAGCTCCAGCCCTTCAAAGGTACAATCATGTATCCTGGCTGGAGCTCTTAATCGGCCAGCACAGCCCTGTTTGCCCAGATGGCGGCCTCACTACAGGAGGGAATAACACAGGCGGGGAAACCTATTGTATCCCTTAATCCCCTTACCTGATGCATAGCTTGTGTACTCCCCTAGCTGATGGGATTTGGGGTTGGGTACTGTGTACATTGAGAGCGTCTGTTAAAGGAATGTTAATAGAATTAAGGCTCTATATAAGTTCTATTTGTTTGTAATAAAAGTTGCCTGCCCATCTCCCCAATGGAACTTGTCCTCCCTCCCCAGCGGCAGATGGGAGAGTGGGGGAAGAAGTCCTCCCTCCCCAGCAGCAAGCCGAACCACAAGATCCCTTAGCCCCAGCTGAAGTGCTGGCAACAGGGCAGAGCACTGTGGGCCTCTCCCCAGCACCTGTGAAGGCTGCAGAGGTCCATTACCTCAGCGGCAGCATGAGCACCAGGGAGGGGATGAAGGTGACATCACTCCCTAGCAGCTGAGTGTGCACCAGGGAGATGGTGCAGCCGGCCCATCTCCTCAGGTCCTGGGAGATATCGTAGATGGCCTAACTCCCCAGCGGCAGCACGAGGGAGGGAATGCAGGCAGCATCACACCCCAGCAGCTAAGTGGACTCCAGGGAGAAGGGGCAGTTGGCACGCCTATCCTGTGGGAAGTATTGGCAACCGGAGAAAAGCAGGGCGGCCCCTCTCTACCAGCACTGGGACATGTATCCCATACAGGTGGATGGGACTGTGGTCGCCACCTGTGGTCCCCAGAAATGCTGGACAGCTGGGTCAGATCCTCAACCCTGAATTGAAGGGACCTCTGCCACCCTGTCGTCTCCCCAGCGGCTGAGAAGATTCCAGAGAAAAGGTGCAGTTCACACTTTTCTCCAGCAGCAGTTGTATTTTTCTGGAGAGGCAGAGGTCCGGTGTGGGAGTACTGCTCTTGGAAGGGCAGATTGTTTGGGACACCAGTATTGGGAGGGCATTGATAGGCCAAGTGAACTGACTGACTATGGAGTCAACCCCGTTTGGGGTCTCCTCCTGGGTCTGTCCCATTCGGAAGGGGGAGAAATGTGACAGAACCTTCCGTCACTGGGGCTTTTGGAGGGGACTGATTCCAATTTTTGAATTATTTGAAGTAAATGGTAAATTCGTATGAATCAGAACTGAAACACCCCTTGAGGAAGTGGAGAAAACTGGTGGCCCACCCAATATAGTTACATAGGCTGAAAAAAACATACGTCCATCAAGTTCAGCCTTTCCTATATCTGTTAATTTGTTGCTGTTGATCCAAAAGAAGGCAAAAAAAAACCCCCGGTTTCACTCTTTCCAATTTTGCACTAACCAGAGAAAAAATTCCTTCTTGACCCCAAAATTTAAGATTATATCCATGAATATTATGTTTTTCCAGGTATCCATCCAGTTGCAGTTTAAACGTCTGTACAGACTCCGATAAAACTACCTCTGCAGGCAGAGAATTCCACATCCTTATTGTCCTTACTGTAAAAAACCCTTTAAATACTTTAAAGTCAAGCTTTTCCTGCAAGTGTGTCTCTTCCAAAATAACAATTTGTGGGTCATAAGACATCAAATATTTAAATATCAGAGCTCTCTTTCGACTAGCATTTGTCCCCCTCACATTCCATTTTTCCTAATAACTTTCTCCTAAAAAATAGACTCTCTCTTCCTCTCTTCCCTCCACGCTCAAAAAGCAGTACTTATTTATATAAAAAAAAGGTTTTACAACCTTATAGAAGTCTATAATACTTGCAGTTTGGCACAACCAGAGACAGCATTGCCAGCCTTATTAATACAGGTTAAAACAAAAAAAAACAAACAGAGCTAGCCACCGAGTTAAGTGCATTCAGGATTCACAACCATCACCAGCAGCGATACCAGCATCAGCAGAAGCAGTGGCACAATCAATGCTGAGGACCGACATCCGGAGGTAGTGTCGGCATCAAGCACCAAACAGAGGCGGAGCTCCAGGGAACGAGGCATACGTGTGTCCTACGTCACGCACATCCCTTCTCTCCTGATCTGAGCAAGTATAGCAGTTAAAAGTTTAATTGAAGGCATAAATTCCTTATGCACCATGTTTGCCCCGACATGCATGGGACTTCAGTGATGTTACAACTTATTTTGATGCATAACACAATTAGAAAAAAAGTAGTCCACATTGTTAAAAAAAGGATTAAAGGTATACAGAAAGAAAGAAAAATATATTAGCAGACATTTATACTTTGCTTGCATTGTACATAGTAGTTGACTTGGAAGGTAGGTCAACTCAGAGGTCAGGGCTGGATTTTAAACTAGAAAGACTAGGACTGTGCCTATAAAGCCATCTGTAGAAGCCCTCTACCAATGCAAATATATTTGTACAGTTTAGAAGCAGTTGCTGGTAACGAATTAGTGGGGTCCCACCTTTACTCCTGATACAAACAGGCACTCATAATAATCTCAAGACATTTATAGCTGCAGAATTATTCAGATGCTTTTAAAAATGGGCAATGTTTTGACCTTGCTAGGTCTCTCCTGCCTTGGGTGTTCCATTCCCATATGTACTCCTCATTTCGACCATACCAGTTTTATGGCTAAAATTATTTGAAATGTAATACTCTCATCATCATTCACTCCCCTTGCTTTATGTCTACAGATTACCCTTCCTGTATGTTAAAATATATAGATTAAAATATTTAAAAACGTATTTATACATGTTCCGTCTTGCAGAAGCAACATCTGTTAATGTCTCATATATGCCATACATATAATGTGAAAGATTACTCATTTGTCCGAACTGTGTGAAAATTGTGCAAACCCCCCCCAAAAAACCCATGAAAATGAGACCTGAAAGCCACTGTAATATAGACCAACTCTTGTCTTTTCTAGCATAGCTCTGTTAATAACTCAATATGTACTGTGTCATATAGCATATTCCTGTGAGGACCCCCTTGAAGCAGTAATATGAACCCATTTGTATTCTTTTCCTATGTTGCATTTCCCTCTACATCCAACACATTTTTTGTGGTGGAAATTACATTGCATGCATCTTACACTAGGGAATAGTGTTTAGTGCAGATAAGTTCAGTAACAGAGATCCATCAATGGGGCTCACACATCTTAAGGATTCTCAAGGTAGGCATACAAATTAGTATTTAAGTCATCTTTTTTCCCCTCTCCCCATGACTCCCTGTATATCATAACATGCTGAAAATATATCAGATGTCCCAAGGATGTACAAACCCTTAATCTTTGCAATGATAATATTTTTCCACCAACAAATGTAAATACATATGGTAAATTGACATTATGAGTGGCTTTGGCTAATAAGGAGCCTTAAACAAAGTCAAAATATTTAGGGTATTCAGAAGGTGATGTGGTTTTGGAATATTATTTTGTGTGAGTTAAACAGTGAATTTGTTTACTCCTGGACTCAAACAACCCAAACTACCTCCAGTAGTTGGTTTAAATTGTCTTGGGAAATAGTGAAATCTTCATTGTGAAGTGAGCTTAGTGGATTGTTTGTTTTTGCCTTGTAGGCGAAAAAGCCTTCATCATTCAATGTCTCGGGATAATTCAGAGGTCAACCAGCTGCGGGAATTGGTTTCCAGATTCTCTAGCACGTCCCCGTTTCGCTATTTAGATGTTATTACAACTCTAGGAACAGGAGGATTTGGACGTGTTGAACTGGTAAGACTGGCAGTTATTATTGGAGGGGGATTCGGGATATTGTAGTTTTATTTCCCTTTAACAAATTATGTGAAATAACTGGGATAATCTCAGTCAAATCAAGACACATATCCAACATAACTACTAATAAAACAAGGGAAGATTCTGCAATATAGCATAATACTCTAGCTATAAGGCCAGTATCAAAAATGTGATTTATGGATTTATTTTGTTCTCTTTTCAAGTATGAAGCCATACAGTATTGCTTCAGACTTGATAAAGGCAAGATATAGCTAAGGAAATCTGCTGAATTGGCGTCCAATCAAAAATGGACGTAGAGCCCCCATAGCCGGCTAGTCCATGAAAGTCTGGTTAGGGCAGACCAGACTAAGTTTTTCTGGTCACCCTGTGCCCCCAATGAGCACAGGGTCACTTAGACATAAGAGGAGACTGGGCAGGCATGCAAAGAGTCTCCCCATGAATCCATTGTGGCCCCCCTCTCAAACTGAAGCCTGCCCCCATGTGTCCTCTGCCTCAGGGGGTTACCATATGTCAAAATCTTATCTTGGGTCAATGGTTTTAGCTATACAACATGCTTACCTTGTTTTTTCTGTTGTCTTCAGTATTAACATAAAAATGGCATCTATCATTGTATATTGCAATGTGAATATAAGCTACCACCTTTCATCAATATAATGTAAGCTGCCACCTTTCTTCAATATAATATATTTAAAAAAATGTTGCTTCTTTCCAAAATATTTGAGAAAATAGTTTTGTAGAGGAGATGTATAGTTGAAAATAATCCCTTGCAACAGACGCTCTAATGCAATTTAGAAAGAGTGGGATTCCAAAGCAATCTTTGCTCCAGGAACATTGGAAATTAAGGGCTCTTTTCCATTTTATTTAGGTGAAACTGAAAGATGAAGACATGACTTTTGCACTAAAGTGTATTAAGAAGAAACATATTGTAGACACTCATCAACAGGAACATGTATATTGGGAAAAGAACATTTTACAGCAGATTAACTGTCCATTCATCATCAGGTAAGTAATCCCAGGCAATCATTCCATGGCCAGTCCCACTATTTCATTCCACGTAGATTCAAAAACTCAAATAATGACTTTACTGAATATCAGAAAAAAGATTACCAGGTGCTAAAACCCTACTAGCTGATAATAACAGTCCTATCTGATAAAGCATAACATTTTAAGATACAACTAAAGTAGAGATCAATATATCACATGAAAGGGGCAATTTGTTTCTCGTAACCTCCATCTGGACAAGGCATAATTGTATCTCTAGTCCTTCATAGCTGCAGCTACAGACCCTATAACCTCAGGTACAGACTCTTGTCCAACAGTCCTGTGTAACTGTTCACCATCTGCAACCTGCCTCGGTATATCTTATTCCCTACATTCCTCTAAATAATCAAGAGGGGAGAATAAAAAAAAGAGGGATGAATGAAAAAAGCTATCATCAAAGGATTTAGTCGAGAGATTCACAAACAACCATTTTTCATTAGTCACTCTAGTAATGCCATTAGCACACATATACTCTTTTTCATTCATTTTCACACTATTCACCCCAGCAATACGTCCATGCATATTCCATACATCAATTGTTTGAGCTATGTTAACACCCAACAATCATTCCATTGCCATGAATCATCCTAAAATTAATTGCTACCCACTAAACAGGGATGTATTCTGGCTTGGACCAAGTAGGGCAGCAGGTCCAGGGTGCATATTATGGTGCTCTTGACCCTTGCACTGCCCATACCCAGGAGGTTCCCAATTTCCCAAACCCGAAATAAAGCTCAGACACAAGCAAGATTGGATTAAGAAAAGGCCGAGACATTTATTTAGCACATGTCTCGACATAACTTTATTTAACATTTTGTAAATTATTTAAAACCACTTTAATAATAAATAATAAATTAATATTATTAAATTAATTATTAAATTAATTATTATTATTAATATACAGTCTTCTGTACATCTGTGTACAAACAATCAACTGAGGGTTCCCATCCTAAACGCAGATAATGGCACACTACCCCTTTCCGCCGGATACCAGCAATCGTCCATAGATTGGAGGGAGCTCTACCTTAAGTTTCCGCTTAATCCTGCACAGCGAGAGCATTAACTCTAACCTCTAACCAACAATCAACTCGCCACTCCCATTATCCTTCAAACATCTCCAGGGAACTCCTCTGCCATCAGCAAAGATAATGTACCCTGCAAAAGAAGCAGAAAAAAACACAGGGAAAGGGGGAAAGAAAACACCAGCCAGCTGGAAATACAAAGCCCAAAAAACAAAAGGGGAGGGTGGGCATGAAACTGCTCCTGTGGTGTTCAGTAATTGCCCCCTGCACATGTGCTTAGAGGGGCTTTATAGCCTCCGCTACAGTCACGTTCCTTGTGACTTCCTTCCTTGTGCTGACCCTTGCTGGGTTAACCCTTTCCTGCCCTAATACCATGTGCACCATCCTGTAGTGCTGGCAGGGTCATGTTCCCCTTACGCCAATGACTCCAGGGTATCTTTAGTGAGGATTGCAGCTGCAGGGTCTGCCCTGGGTCAGGCATAGGGCAGCCCCAGAGGTAAATACATCTCTGCCCCTAATACTTAGGTTTTCCTGTTGCCACCACAGTCACTGCATGTCTGTGCTAATCACACAAATGCGTATGTAAGCTTCGTGAACACATTTACCACATCTCCCACATTCACACCATGCACGTGTTAAGGCATTTGCCACCACCTCACACCTCCCCATAATCACTCCATAAACATGCATGTGCATTCTCCACAGCCCCCCACACAAACGTTTCACTCTTGCCATATCTCCGCATGGTCATTCATGTACATTTTTACATGATAACCCCACAACAGTTCTTCACACAATCACTCAATATACATTCTTAAAAGACTGTCTCAGAAATTCCACTCACAATCTAGGTGGCACTTATTGGACACCCTTAACTCCACATGCAATTATCAAATAGGTCACAATCACTTCATTCCCCACCTTCGAGTACCCTTTGATATTAGGAGTTATAGTTAGAGCTCAATTTAACAGTTTCCTGGGCAAATACTACAACCCTTCCTTAAAATTTCTAGAAATCACTATTGCTAAATACTATGAAAAGAAGAACCGCCTGTATAGATTTTTTTGCTTCACTTTTCCAACTGTTATGTATGTAGTGTAATTTTCGTGTAGACAATAAGCCTGTCAGACTGCATTGTAACAAACTACCAGACATATGTCATTTTCCCAGACACAAGTGTTGGGAAAGAATTCATGGCAGAGTAATTCATTTTCAGCCTGTGCAGATGCTTGTACAATAGACATCCTTAATAATTATGAGACTGTACAGTAAATACACAAGCCTGCTTATGCATACGCTAGGCTCAGTGGGATATGAATGACTTTAAAACAGGACTTTGCCGTTTACTTTTGCTGAATCTTGGCAGCTTAATGCGGGTGGCAGATGTTAAGGGTTTTTTTTGTGCTTCTGTTTTAGGCTCTACAGAACTTTCAGGGATGCCAAGTATGTTTACATGCTGCTGGAGGTATGTCTTGGGGGAGAGCTCTGGACTATTCTCAGAGACACGTGAGTTATTAAAAAATACTTTATCTACTGTTTCTTAACAATGCTAGCTTGGTAGTCTAAATAAAAGAGTATACACAGCTGATGTGTGAGTGCTTCTTATAAAGAAATCAGTGTACATTTCTGGTATCCTTTAGTTTTCTTAGACTGACATTATGGGAACTCATATACAATAGTTAATTGACGATTTACAACATTCAAGGGATCTTGGTGTTGTGAGAGGGAGTCCAGGAAGCAGAGGGGTACATAGCAGTAGGTATCTACTACAGAAACAAAGATTAATATAAGCTATACCTGTAGGATCCATGTTTAGTGCTGGTGGTACAGGTATGTAGGCGGATCCAGGTGACAACCAAGTATGGTAAACAGGAGCGAAGGACAGGCATACAGGCAAACACAAAACAAGAAAAGTACCGGCTAGCTCTAGTATCTGACACTACTGCAAATATCTGAAGATTTTGTTTATCATATGGCTGTAAGCAATGTTCCCTCTAATTCTTCTTGGGTGGTGTGCGCAGAAAATTCCCAGAGCCAAAATTTTGTGCGCACAATATGCTTCTACAGTCCATATAAAGCGAAGTTGGTGGAGATGAAAAAAATTCACATTGCAAGGGGGGTGGAGCTATATATTTTCTGTCGTTAGGCAACCATTGACAGGGGTACAGCATAACACCTATCACTATATACTGAGGCAGACTGACGGTGTTGCAGCATAACTGCTATCATTATATACTGAGGCAAATATTGACAGTGGTGCAGCATAACTGTTATTATTTACTGAGGCACTCATTGACGGTGCAGCATAACTGCTATCACTATATACTGAGGCAAACATTGACGGTGGTACAGCATAACACCTATCACTATATACTGAGACACAGCACAACACCTATCACAATACATTGAGCCAGACATTGCCAATAATGTAGCATAACCCCTATCACTATATACTAAGCCAAACATTGATGTGGTGTAGACCTACCGCTTCAGTGCCTGGCTTAGTATAAAGGGATGCACCGAAATGAAAATTCTGGACTGAAAATTCAACATTCACTTGACCGAAACTGAAAATGACCCCCCCTTTAAAAAAAACAACCCACTTTATTAAAAATAACACACCATAATTGGACAAAAAACAACAACATTATATATATATATATATATATATATATATATATATATATATATATATATATACACATATAATTGCTAACAGCAATCACACTCCTATCATGCCCAGGCAGCCAGTACATGCTGGAACCTGGGCATCATATTAATGTGATTACGGCCTCCCTATGCCATGCTACCCCCCCACACTTACACATCCATGCTATCACACACACACTCATTCACAAACATACAGCATAACACCCATCACTCTCACACACTTACTAATCCACTCTCACTTAATGTTTTCCTACCTTTCCTCTGTTAGTTACTTTTCCTCCTCCTCTTCATTCTTCCTCTTGCCTCTTCTTCTTCTGTGTCCTGTCCTTCCAGTGTAGTAAAGACAGTGGGCGTGGCTTCAATGCTGTGCGCCGGGATCTGACATCAAATCCCGACGCACAGCATCAGTTCCCGGGCGCGTCGCAAGGAAGCAGGATCGGAGGTCTGCATTAACAGACCTCCCGCTCCCTTGATTGATTTTAAGCCGGTTGGGGAGAGATTTTTGATCTCCCCAACCGAGCTTGCTCCTCCAGCAGCGGACATTACTGTCCGTCTCTGGAGGAGTGCCTGCGCCACCCTGGACGGACTGCCCGCCGCCCCAGCTCCCCGTGCGCACAATTATAGGACGTGTGCGCTCCCTCGAAAAGTTATGTGCGCTTGCACGAGCGCACAGCTTAGAGGGAACACTGGCTGTAAGATGTAAGCATGATGCCAATTCAAATTAGGCAAGTTCTAAAACCTACCCTTAACTAAACAACAGAACACCAAAACCTTAACAGGCGAAACAGACCAAGGTCCTTGCCAGTAGCAGGTAGGAAACAGAGGAGCAGGGTGGGGCAGGTTAAATACAAGCAACAGAGAGACAAAATCAGGTACGGACATAGAGGCAACGGAATGAACACCACAGAGGCATCACGCCAGACATGGAGCCCGACAGCCAATGAAAGCCAACAGTAACCAGCAAAGATCACATATTCTTCTGCGCACACACTGCAATAATGCATTACAAGCGATGTAGACCAGTGACTTGGTGGAGGCAGCCATTATATGATTTATTTGTAATGAGGGTGTCAATATATCTAGTGCTTAATGTAAAAATTCACATTAATGTCTAAAATGAAAACAAAATAGTTAGAATTTGCCTACAACAAAACCACATACATGTTCCATTTTGTGGTGTCAGTAGAAGTGTGCAGTGACCGACTAGAATGACCATAAAAATAAATGATAACATGATTGGAACTCCACAGGCTCCAATAATTTCTTAGACCATATAAGCTAATTGAAAAAAAAGTGAAGTCTTCTAGTTTTTAAGCATTATGGTTAGTCTTAGTGACTGCAAAATTACCTTAAACTTTAACAATAAGGAGCAGGAGTTAATGCGCTGAGTGTACACGATGACACATTACCTGTTCAGCTGACTGGCTCCAGATGGTAGATAATGCCATTACAGCAGATGCATACAATATGATTTATATGATTATATTATACATCCATGCATTGATGCAGATAATTTTCTGGAAAAACTACACTTTCATTGCAAAAAAGGAAGAAAGGCAATAATGATGGTTTGTGATTCAATAATTGCTAGCTTTAATTAGGTGCTCCCTCATAACCTCAGTATTGGAAGATACTAATGCCGGTATATCGCAGATCACATTAAAAACCAATCATTTTGTTTAATTTGGCAAATTCACTCAAGTATTTTGAGGTGGCTTGGCAATTAATCCTGTCTTTGACTATGTTTCTGATTACATATTGTCTGACTATAAAAGCCTTTAGAGAGGCAAGGGCCCCATCCCATGACCTTAGCCTTCCCCCATCACTGTCCTATGGAGACAATTAGGACACTAGAAAAAGAACAGGATTACATACACATGCTACTGTACAACCAGTAGCCATTTTATTATTCATCACCATTGGGCACAAAGGACTTACTTTTTTCAGCCTTTATCCATATTGGATGTTCTCTTTTCTTGGACAGAAAGAGAGGATTGATGGCTTTCAGGCTTAGATACCTGAAACGTTTAAATTTTAAAGTCCTAAGGACTTAATAACATCGAGCATTTAAGTAGATGTCCATTGTTATGCGAGTATTAGTATGCAGAAGCATACAACCTCAGGCAAGTGTAGCCAGTAACCCACAGACTGACCACTCAACTTCTTAATGAATAACTATGAACAATAAGCTGTTTAGGGGGCCTTACTTCCATGTATCAACCAAAGGGAGGGGTATCAGGACAGTTTGCAGAAGAGTTGTGGTTTCAACTTGTTGACATTATTGTTTTGAATAATTTACAGTATCGATATATTGTTTGGTGCATATTTAAGAAAACACAAACCCTTGTTCCAGATTACATTTACAGTTTGTCTTGGGTATAAGCATCCATTGATCTAGAATGTAGACCTCACATTTTATTAGTTAAAAATAGGTATTCATTATCTGTAAACTAGCATAGTTGCCCAACGGTCAGCACAGTATTAAAAGAGGGACTCATGTGCATGCAGTGTGGGTATGGTGTGACACGATGATTCCATGCAATGTGGGTGGTACATAACAGTGTAAAACAAAATGTTGGAAATTATGGAACAGTACTGATTAGCAGAAATTCAAACCAGCAAGGTTTTGATCTTAGGTCTTTAAGAGATTAAGATGTATTTTCTGTGTTATACCCAAGGGGCTCCTTCGAGGAAGGCACTGCTAGATTCTGCATTGGCTGTGTTCTCGAGGCCTTTGATTACCTGCACAATCGAGGAATTGTCTACAGAGACCTCAAACCTGAAAACCTTCTTCTGGATTCTGAAGGATATATAAAGATGGTTGGTTTTTGAAATGTCTTACATTAAAAAAAAGGTTATTGCAGGAGACAATAATCCTAATTATATATTCCAAAACCTGTATTCTCCATAGAGAACAAGCGTAATATCTCCATTATTAAGAATGTGTTTCGAGACACCTAAGGTTATGTTTACTTAGCAACGCTTTTAAGACAATTTGCGGGAATATTGCTTCTGCATCTTTGAAGCTATTTAAATAGTTGATAAGCCCTAGTCTGAAAGGTTGTTTATCTTGCGTGGAAGAATTTTCTGAAAAATGCATAATTACAAAATGTTGGGTTATGTTACAAATTTTTTTATAGCAACAAAAACAAAGATATTTTGATAAAAAATACAAATTTTAATCTAATGTAAAACGCACAGAGATGGTGTTATACATGAAAAAGTTTTTTGGTTTAAATTTGTAAAAATTGAACATACACATTGAGAGGGGAAGTTTTACTCACTGAGAGGGTATTAAATGCCTTCAAGCAGAAAGGATAGAAGTTAAAGCAGTGAGGGAATTAAAACATACATGGCTTGCCATAAAGCTGACCTTAATACAAGTCAAGAAGAATGAGCCAGGTTTTTTTTTCTTTTTTTTTTACAGAAGGATGAAGTTGTCATACTAGGTGTTACAAATGGTTTTTATCTGCTGTCAAATTATTTGTAAGCGGAGCCTTTTCCATCAGTTTTACATTGGTAGAAATTCTTTGTGTGTATTAGAGACCTAATCTGCTCTGCCTTGCCAACATTATTTCCTACTGAAATAAGTAATTTTTTGTAGGTGGACTTTGGGTTTGCAAAAAAGATTGGGGCAGGAAAGAAAACTTGGACGTTCTGTGGAACCCCTGAATATGTGGCCCCTGAAATTATCATGAACAGAGGGCATGACTTTGGGGCAGATTACTGGTCTCTTGGAATACTCATCTACGAGCTACTGACAGGAAGGTGAGCTTCCTTATTTATGTCACACACAATTATTTGTCAGGCAATGGTATATTCTGACCGCTACCCTAAGCCTGACCCAGGGTGGTGCATCAGCCATCCCGAGACACTTACCTCCACAGCAACTATTCTCTATGCTGAGCTCCTTGTCGTATTTCCTCAACGCCAAGTAAGATTGGTATGGAAGCTCGCACAGACCTTCGTAATGTAACTGGGTCAGT
The DNA here is from genome assembly GCF_027358695.1 of Spea bombifrons. NCBI lineage: Eukaryota > Metazoa > Chordata > Amphibia > Anura > Pelobatidae > Spea > Spea bombifrons. Next base: position 17,025,864 of record NC_071097.1, on the reverse strand, counting down.
ATCTCTGATACTTACATATTCATTTTTAGTCATGACTAACTATTAACAGAACATTAAATTTGGTGTAAAGGCAGACATAATTTAAAAAAATATATATTTTTTTTAAACTGCAACGTTGGTTTCCTCATTTGCTGTAGAAATGTTAAATATTAGGTAAAATTAAAGAGCTAATATGTTTCATTAAATAATCAGATGTTGGTACACACAGATTACCTATAAATCTATTTCCTTAGCCCTCCATTTTCCGGAACAGATCCCATCAAAATTTATAACATGGTGTTGAAAGGAATTGAGAAGGTAGACTTCCCACATCGCGTCGGACGGCGGTCTGAGGACCTAATCCGTAGGCTGTGCAGGTAATTGTGGCTAAATTGCATGTTCTGAGTCTGGAAAGATAGCATACTCAGGGGAAATGTAAGAAGAGCTTCTTCGCTGAAAGGTTAATGGTTCTTTCAAAGACTATCCCTGAGGAAGTGGTAAGGACAAATCCAGCCAAGAGATATAAATGCGTCACAAAGACAATGTTCGCTGGGCTGCTTCTCAAAAATATAAAAACTTGATGCTGTGGTTGAGAAGACAAAAATAGAAATTACATTGTAAAAAATAAACCGCTATCGTTATAATTAAAGCCAATTAGCTCAGCTCTCCAACACTTACATTACACTACAAAATACAAACGTAGCTACCACCACCAGAGGGGAATATTAAGGCCCCGCTTGGGAGTGTGAAAAGCTATCTTCCTTTTGCTACGAGACTGGAAAGACTACCTGATTAGATCCATCAGACCTATAGTAATAAAGTTGGTCAATGTACACTCTGATGTCAGTGGGTTCTAAAGCAGATTATCTTCCATTTTGAGATACCTTAACAGTCTTTTATGGGACCTATTCCAGTCTATAGAGGATAGCTTTCAAACAATGGTGGCCCCTGGTACACAAATACATATTTACGCAACCAGAGCCTTCAAGAGTTATTTTGTTTTAACATCCCCCATTTCACCTGAGTATATATCGGGAATATAACCCCCGGGTTTATTACCACCCAGCACCCCCCTGGCTAAAAGGGGGTCCTGAGGACACCATTTTTAATCAACTTTTAAATGTTGAGGGGGGGGTAAATTGTGTATTTTTCATGCAAGCATGTGTAACATCCAATTGAAAATTTATTTGAATGCCCCTACAAACACTCAAAGTACTCAAACATGCAAAGGAACAAAATAAGGTAGATCTTTTAATTCAGCTTTTTACTTGATAGCTAAAAAAAAATGTTTAAAGCAAAACTCACAATATTATAAATATGATTACATTTTAGGGAGTGAGTGCTTTTTTCAATTGAGTTGTGCTTCAAAAAGCTGAACATATCACAGTTAATGGTTTCTGTGCACGGTTACTGGATTCTTCACAAACACTGGCAGCTGGTGCCGATTGAACCATGTCAGTAGCCATAAACTAGGGAAATGAGCAAAAATATTTATAAAACGCGTGCAGGATCCAAAACAGTATCCTTATACCAACTGTCTATTGATGTGCATATGTGGATATGTATACAAATCATACTACAGCCACAACTCCCATCATCCTCATTCAAATACAACAGCAAATGGAGAGCAATACTTGTATGCTTCCTGTATTTAATGAAATTGAAACACACTGTTGTCCTTATCTCTGAATAAGCCTAACAAAAGCGCTATGGGAAACACAAAAGCAAAACATATTTATAAAGCATTCTACCTTAATGCATTTCAAGCTTCACATCACTTTTAATGCATGTTGCCATCCTATTGTTGGTAACGCAATTATTTACTCTGTGTACCTTGATTCTTTGAAACAAAACCTTTTTATTTTAATAAAAACTTTTCAGTGACCTTAAAGGAACACTAAACCATGATTTTTCTTTGTTGAAAGCATGGACATTCAAACCACCATTTCTCCGTCTGTACTGTATGCGTTGTTTAAGAGGGATGCATTACCTGCCCCTGATAACTCCACTAAAGAACAATTCATATTAAAGTAAAGATTGGTTAATTGCAAAGTCCTTCCCTTCCCTTGGCAATATAGTGAAGGTGTCTGCCAGTGTATGCAGATGAAATTCCAAACCTTCCGATAAAAATAACATTTTTATTCCAAAATAAACATTCCTATTAACATTTCCAGTTTTAACTTTTTCATTGTTTTCTTTACCCAGTCAAAAGTCCTTGGAAACCTTGCGATAACTTTTAATGTGGCATTCATTAGTATTGTAACAGTAGTTGAATTTAAATCACAATTTTTAGCATCTATTTTAGGCTATCATTAAATCGGTTCATTGTACAATTAATATTCCTAAACAGTACTTAAGGAGAGGTTGGCTTCAGACACAGCGTAGCAAATATGAGTCACTGCAGAATATGTAATAAGTAATCAATGCACAAAGATGAAATTATTTTTCATGGGAATTAAAACTTATACTGAAAAAAAATGGCAGTATGAGTCACCAGCCCATCTCCACTCAAATAAGTCTTTATATTACCGGTATTCTGTACACACATTTAAACAAAGGACTTGGGATTTGCTAATTACAGCAAAATTGGCCTTGGGAATGTATCCATTAATATGAAGATATTACTAGACATGTAAACAGCAGTTAGCAAGGCATCACAAGAGATTGTTAATTAATGAAACAATAAAGAACCACTAAGAACCTGTACTAAAAGAATCAGTCATAATCTTCAAAGTGTGTTACGAGTGTCATTCACAGCATACAAAAAGACAGAGGAATACAACTTGAATGCATTTGAGGTGCTCTGGGTTGTTTTTTTATTGCACTTGAAGGAAATACAACACACATGCTTTCAAGAGGTTGCTATGCCTTGAGTTGCAGGTATGGTGTTACTGTAGATAGCAAAAACTCAAGACCATTCTGCACAGCTTGGACAAGTCAATCTTATTGACTAGTTCGAAAAAAGGTTAATTGACTAATGTGGAAGTTGTTTGACTGAACATAGTAACTGTTAATGAATACACTTTTGGAGTTACCAAAGCTCCTCTGTGTCCTGAAGTACCTCTTAAAGAGTGACTATTCATACAGGTTTGAAAAACAGAGATCAGATGTACTGTTGAGAAACTATGGCCAATGTCACAGTCTTGGTTGCTTGAACACCATTCCTTGAGTGTACTCGATGACCTCAATCTCGAGGACTTCAATTACTGACAGCGTGAAATTCTTCACAACAATATCAATTCAAAATCTATGTAGAATGGGATACATAAATGTAAACTTTTAATTTTACGAGGCCACATCACTCATTCAAATTACTCTTTCCCTTTATGATAGCAAGCCTAACTCCATTCTGCCCTTTAGGCAATTTACCTGCTGATTTTAGAGCTATACTCTACATGTGATGTAACTGCTGGCTCTATCATAAAATCAAAATGAGCGCTTGGCTGTGCAGAAAAAAATAAAATGAAAAAAAAGGGACTGAAAAGTTTTTTCTATCAGGCTTTTCAGTCCCTTTCCCAAAGATAGAAAACACAGAGGTTATTTACAAATGTCCAAGGATGCATATTGAGTATAGACATTAAACAGAAGGCAATGCAAGCAATTGCACTGAATGGAACTAAAATAATTACATTAGACAAAGGGTATCTTTTTAGAGAAATTAATAAACCTAGAGATTTGGAATAAGCCCTAAATTCTACAATATCTATATATTAACACCAAGACAAGCAGAATTTTTGAAGAAATCATTTTTGTTGTTGCATATACTATTTTCAATATCCTAAAGCTAAAGACTAAAGCTACTAGACTTTAAAGCAGTGGAAGCATGTTCTCTGGCGTGATGAACCATATTTAACTATCTGGAAGTCTGATGGACAAATGTGGGGTTAATGGATGCAAGGAGAATGATACCTACCAGAATGAATATTGCCTACTCTAAAGTTTGGTGGAGGGAGAGATAATGGTCAGGGGATGTTTTTTTATGGTTTTGGCTAGGCCTCTTGGTACCAGTGAAGGGTGATGTTAATGCTACAGCATACAAAGAAATTTTAGACAATTTACGTGTCCAACTTCTGCCAGTTTGGTGAAGGCCCTTTACTGTTCCTGGATGACTGTGCCACTGTGCATTAAGCAAAGTCAATAAAGACATGTTTTTCCGAGTTTGATATGGAAGAGCTCAAGTGACCCTTATTATTCAGCACCAGTGCTTGACGTCACAAAACCTCTTCTGGCTCCATGGGCACACATTCCCACAGACACACTCAAAAATCCTGTGGAAAGTTTTCCCAGAAGAGTGGAGGCTGTTATAGCCACTAAGGTGGGGAAACTCTATATTAATGCACATGGTTTTGGAATGGGACATTGAAAAAGCTCATATAGGTGGGATGGTCATATAGTATAGATTACTCTTAGAAGGTATATATATCCTACATAAGGGTGTTTAAAGCTGCAGTTCCTCGATGAGATGAGGTTGATTAATTCCTCTTTCGTGCGCATATGAAAACTACTTAAAAATAACATGAAAGTGAAATCCACAAAATGTGCAATTGATCCAGCTTTCAAATAATAACAAAGAAAGTGGGCTATTCTATAAATTAATCTTTCTGTAAACTATTTTCAAATTCTTTAGCCAAGGCATATAATTTCTATCTTGCTACACTAGGTTAATATAAAATGTGGTTCTCTTGTTGTTGTTGAATGTCTCAGATTCTTCTTCCATTAGTACTTTCTGTCCCAGACAGATGAGCTGGCCATTGCAATGTGATGCCCAACCCCAGGGTTGGATTTCACACTATTTAGAATAGGGCAACCTGTTCCTAGGGGTTCAGTTGGTGGCCTTGTACTTATCTCTGTGCCTAGCACCAAAAAGATTTATACTAGAATATATATAGTGCAAATCATCATGGTCCTAGAAATGATATACTTTGGAAAAGTGACTGAATCAACACAGAGTATGATGTAGTATCTCATAAGCTGTCAAGACCTCAGACACTCAAAAGTGCATGAGACTCCCACAGAACTATACATTGGTATGGCTTACCTATATTCTATTATTCCTGTTTACTTTGGAAAGAGTTTTATTTACTGGTACTTGTATACGTGTTCTTTTGTATGCATTTTTGCATAAAAAGCACTGTAACATTTTACTTAGATTAAAAATTAAATTCATCAGCTCTGTCTTTGCTTTCTAATTTTACTCAGCTCGGAGAAGGACCTTTATCCCACGTTACCAGGGTTTGACGCAGAGATTGCCGGTTTAGCGCTGCTCCTCCGGTTCTCCGGCTCAAGACCCAAATCCTTTGGGGTCGCGGGAGCAGGGTCTTGACACGCCCCACTCCCCGCCCATTTTAATGGGGGTGTTTCCCCCAACGTCAGCCCGAACTCCCCCGACGCAAGTGGGACCACTCACCATCAGCGGGACTGCCCACCAACGTCAGCGCGACCGCCCGCTGACGTCAGTGTGCAGTCCTATCCACGTCCCACAAGGGAAGGCTCCGGGTAGCCAGAGCCCAGAAGTTTCCAGGTATGGCAATTGGATTATCGAAGCAATTTTTTTAGTACATTTGCCATACTTGGAAAAAGTATATTGGTGGTTACCAAAGCCATCCAAGGGTTTTATATCCTAAAAAATAACTTGGTGGTGCCGGCGTTTTACACTGGAAATATGGGGTGGCCAGTTTGGGCTGGCTGTTGCTTTGTGCCCTGCAGGGAGTGCACTGGAAGTCTGGTTGGCATGGTCCATAGCCTGCCCCCTTTAAATAAATATTATTACCCATCAATTGGGTAATTATAACATTATTTATCTCACAATTTGGTTAATTCTGAGAGTGTGATCCAAAAAGCACTTGCAGTCCCACTGGAAGAAAGGTGCTATATAAATACTAGTTGTCATGCTATATAGAGTCTTGTTCTGCCTTATTTCTACATTTCTGCAGATGGCAGCACTGATGCATATGCTCCTATCGCAACACTAATTTATGTTATTTAAAATTAACTCTTTGTAGAGAGAACACACAGAATAACCTCACCAGTAAATATCTGCTACTAAATATTTTTATGTCACTTTTTTTCAGAATTAATCCAGCAGAACGACTTGGAAATCGGAAAAATGGCATCAGTGACATTAGAAAACACAAGTAAGCATGTTATGAAAATTTGCTCAATCAATCTTTAAGAGTTTTGTAACATTCTAAATAATGACATTTCTGGTATATTTCAAATACGGTTAAAATATGATAGGAAGCACATGCAAGAGTGAGCAAGTGCAATGTAAACTCATTCCAGTCATAGGGTGGATTTCACCAATACGTACAACAGTTTCCAATTCAGTAGAATGTTAATGGAATATTGTTCTAACAGCATAATCATGAATATAACCTGAGAGCACCCCATGTAATTCCCTTTATCTTTAAAATAAAATGCTGAACAATAACGACAGTCACCTCATAACTGGCCATCAGACTATTATATCACCCCCCCCCCCCTAAAATTTAAGGTGTCCAAGTCAGTATTGGGTTACCCCAGAGGCAAGGAAGGGCAGGCGCATGGTTGAGGTCAGAAGCATGCCTGCCCTGCCCACCTTGCGCAAATTGCCACCTCATCTTCAGAATGTTATGAAGTGGCTACGTGGAAGTTACAATGGAAGTTTGTGGTGCAACAGCACAGTCCTCCGTTGAGTTTATAGCTCTTCAGGCTGGTCAAAGGAAATCAGACTATACCCAAGCTGGCACATGACCCCACTGCCTACAAAAGCAGTACAGTATCCAACAAAATTTTATACAGACACTTACAAACTAAATGATGTATGGAAAAAAAAATACCGGTACATTAAACATATGTGTAATATTCCTGTTGTTCTGTTATTATTTGGGATTATAGTAAAGGCGATATTAAATTATTGAGTACTTTCCTGCTATTATTTTGCACATGAATGCCTCTGCTCAGGAATTTCTGTTTGATAGACAGATACCAACATTTATCATAATTGACCTGTAAATGTTGTCAATGGCATCTAACATGATATAAATCATATAAATTAGTTTTGGAATAATTCAGCTTCAATATCAAACCTTGCATTATATCGTTAAATAATGCATGGTCATTGCCTTACGTATTCTTCTACTTGCTATTATATCAGTTCAACAGAATCATGCCTCCCATCAGTACAGAGAAGTACACAAAGCTGTACTGGTGATTTTTGCAGAAAATTAAACTAACATTAGAAAAAAGAATAAGTAAATTATACTGAATGAGCAAAACCAACTCTACATAGGAAGTAAATGCAATGTTGTCTTACAGGTGGTTCCAAGGATTTAATTGGGAGGGCTTGCGAAATCGCAAATTGATCTCGCCACTGAAAAGAGAGGTGGGTGTTTGTCTTGCTTTATTAGAATTAGTCTCTGAAACACTTTGTTTCCTAGATTTAAAGTATCATTTTCAATATTGAATGAAAGCTATATTTTATATGAGATCTAATCATTTGCTCTGAGTAGTAACCAATGAATCTTGATTAATCTTGGAAATCATTAGGACACATACGGCAAAAGCCTAAACATATAATTACCATATTTAATGAGTGATGGCCTGCAGACAGTTGGCTTCCATTTATTGCTGTCATATCATAACTGCTGTCATGTAAGTGGCATGGAACTGGTGGTAAATAGCATACATACACTATGTCTGTTTAGAGAGTACACCTTAAGATGTATAATACAGTGTTTTTCAGACAGATGTTGCTGCTAAACCACTCACAGCCTAAAGTCCCTTTGCCTGAAAGGTCAGAGTAATGCAAAGATCATCATAAAGTTGCTGTGACCACTTATCTTTTCTCATGCAGATCAAAGGGATCACAGATCACAGTTACTTTGACTCTTTCTTACCTGAAGCTGAAGACCCACCAGATGAACTTTCAGGATGGGACAAAAACTTCTGAAGAGATATGCTGTGACTATTTTGTAACTCTGATATCCCTGTTTACAACACACAGTGGATCTAGATCTGAGAACAGCAAAAACTTACAGCACCAGTTGAACAACTCATATTTCAAACAAATCCAGCATTAGTAAGACTACATGAAGAATGAGCTTAGCAAAAAGAACATAGCTATTTTTCATCTCAGACTAGAGTAAACATTCTATGGTGGCATCATAAGACATACCAACATCATTTCTTCCCACCTCATTTAATATGATTGCCCAGTGATGCTTCTAGAAATGCACTGCCATATAAAAGGCAGCCATTTTGTTAAGTAATGCTAGAAGAGTATTTCTCAGGAGTGCTTTTTAACCTCACTTTTACACATACAAACCATTAGGATACATTAAATATTGCTTATTTGCCTCTTCTGCTTTTAGTATGAGGAGCCCGTGTTTTAAACAACTTTGGTGATCTACAAATGCTAATGACCTTTTTTGAATGTATGTAAGTCATTTATAATTTCCACAAAATTTAAAGCCTATAATTTATAGGGAACTGACAACCGCTAACTTACCTTATACATAAACCTTACAGTATGGAGTAGTGATGACACACATCAGTTTTTGCATTTATACTGTGCCATTTCAAGGTTTACATTTTGGTCTGTGCCAATAATGGTGTGTTCTTATTCTTAGAGAACATTACTTGCTTCTTTTGGTTACCAATTGCATTTTCCATGTAAATTATACCCTTGGCATAAATCTGCTAAAACAATTTCAGGGTTTTTAATGAAAACTTTAGTTCCATATTAAATTTACTACAGTTGTTTGCTGTATGAGCAAAGTTACTATTGCTCTCTGTCTTTTTGACGTCAACAGTTCAAAGGGCCCTCTAGGGGTGACTGGGTTCTTTTTAATGTTGTTGCGTTCATAGCCTATAGCCCATCATCATGGATGAGCAGAACCATCTGTTGACTTCAAGTAGAACCAAATGTTTTGTTTATTCTGCAGTCACAACACAACACGTGTCTCAGGTTTGTTTCATTGTGTGGTAGAAGTGTTTATGAATGTGCCTTTTCTAGATGGGGCTGAGGCACAGACTAATGCCTGTGTAATATGAAATATTGTGTACATAAAGGTCTGGTAAATGTCAGACATATATTTGCTTTAACTAAATCAATGTATCACAAAAATGGTTGTGTTTCATATTTTCCAAACAGAGGTGTCATAGTCTTCAGTGTGGTGTAACAAACAGATTTGAAAGTATATGATAAATACTGTATAAACAATATTTGCCCAGTATCCCATAAGAGCCAACAGTTATCTCTCAAAAATAACCCACCTAAGAGGTGCCTCATTATATCCTTTGTTTAAACCAGCGGTGGGGAATGTCCGACCCACAGACAGTATAAGGCCTACAAAATCATTTGGTCTGGCCCGCGGGACAAATGGGGCAGCAACTGTGGTCGTGGGGGTTGCAACTGTGACCACGCCCGCCACTCTAAGGGGCCCAGACAACCCTTGCGATCACTTCCCCGTGTGTCCGCTACTTACCTGTGCACTGTGCGAGCAGCGTCTTCCCGGGGGATGTTGGAACCCAGAGGAGTCACGTCACGTTAGGTTACGTCACATGACCCTGATGCGTTCCTGCTTCCCCTGGGCAGTAAAACAAGTTATTTGCATAGAGTGCAAGCAACACAGAGGGAAGCAGCGGGCCCCTGCAGAAGTCTGTGAGCAGCACAGAGAGATCTCCCTTTCAGGTAATGGGAGGGGGCTGTATGAATGAGTATGGGTGATTGAGTGAATGAATGAGTATCTGGATGAGGGAATTAATGAGTATCTGTGAATGAGTGAATGAATGAGTATCTGAATTAATTAATATTTGTGAATGAGTACATGTGAATGAGTATCTGTGAATGAGTGAATTCATATTTGTGAATGACTGAATTTATTAATATGTGTGTGACAGCATGGATGTGTAAGTGGGAGCAAGCATGGCACAGGGAGGCTGATTGAGGCAAGGATGGCGCAGGGAGGCTGTTTGAGACAAAGATGCCACAGGTAGGCTCAACTACACAATGTGGGGCTGACTGGGGCTATTCCACAGGGTGTGCTGGCTGGGGGCATCACATAAAAAATACTAATATTAAAGGGGGGCTGGGTGGTGGGATAAATACACAATGTGGTTTAAACAGACACTCCAGGCATTATATATAATTCGATGATTTACTTACCTATAGTCAGCTCCAGCAACGAGTCAGTGGCATGAAATGTCAAGACACTTAAGAAAGATAAGTGGTTTGGGTTTTTTTTCTGAAGGTTTCAAGAATGTGTTTTGAGGTACTTACAAAGATCTCCTAGTATGTGTCTGTGCTGGGGAGCATCACAATCAACATATCAGTCTGATTCTGCCCCAAGGACAGTCCAGAACTGAAATGTTAGGTTATATTTCCCTGCACAAGGAAACCAACAACCCCAGACAAAGGTTCATAGGCCTTCATGAGCCTCGTCAGTGGGGTCTGGGTGATATCCCTGTAGGCACAAGAGAGCAAGGAGGTCCATGTCTCTACTCACCATATGACTTTAGGTGGGCCCCAAGAGATCCTCGAAGGGTGAAATACCATGCAAAGCAAGTTTGAGATGCTCACTAAGAATGGACAGCCTCTTCTTGCCTGTTCTACAATGCGTCTGTGCCTGGGAGCATCTCAAGTTTTAACTCTCTTGTGCCATTATAGAGGAAAAATCTCAATCAACATACAAGTCTAATTCTTCCCCAAGGGCAGTCCAGAACCGAGATGTGAGGTAAATTTCCCCTGCACAAGGGGAAATACCATACAAAGCAAGTTTGAGATGCTCACTAAGTATATATATATATATATTGAATATACTGCCTAAGACACTAGAGTATCCCTTTAATGAACATTTACTCCAGCTGAAATAAGAAATATGAACCTAGCTAATCATCATTCCAAGCACGTAGTAGAATGCTTTTCTCAAGGGAATCATCAGCAGTCAAATAAGAAATGGTTTAAGATCTGTGACAAGATTAAACCGGATACAAGATAATTCTAGATTTAAGAGTCACCTTAACACCCTTGGGTCATTTTATTGTCTTAAACAAAACACATTTTTTTTGTCTGACTTTGTTGCTTTAAGAAAATACTGATCTTCTGATGTGCAGGGGTCATACAAGAGAAAATCAATAATGCAGTTATTTTTACTATACCATATCCATTTCAGCTGTAGGAACATTGAAGCAAATGGGATTGAAAAGTTCTAACTTTAGCTTGTTTGCTATTTATATTAACTTTCCACTGGAGAACAGTGACATATGTTCGTGTGCATTTGCAATGTCTTTGTATGTTTATATCTGTGGTATGGTTTTCTTCATCCTAATCTACAATCTCACATGTATAGAAAAAATGGTATCACAAACTCCAGTGATACAATCCCAGACTCATACAAGCCTTTTGATCTTGTAATGTCCAACCTTGTGCTAGTTACATACAGAATGAAAACAAATCATGGTAATATTTAAATGGAGAAACATTAAAATAATTTGTTTAGTAACAAGAAAAATATGCTAGACTGTGTATATCAGTGTGATTTAGAAGACATACACTTCATAACGTGTAGAACAAAGATCTCCATTCCATGAAACAAGTATGGGGTTAGGGAAAGGTTTTCAGATACAGAGCACAGTAGACGGATTTTCTATTTATCCACTGCATTCTGAAACTCAGAACAACAACTGTGTTTTTTTAGTCCATATTCTTGGACAGAGAGAGGACAAAAGCCCCAAAATGCCGCTGAAGAACAAAGCTTAGATTCATCTATCACTTTTCCACACATATTCCAGAAATACGTTCAGGATTTTGGAACACCATCTAAAAAGTACCATACTATAAGTAGGGAAAAGAAAAATGTTGGTCCGATAAGTTAGTCCCAGGCTCAAATTGGCTGTACAGTGTATACAAAAAAAACAAAAACTGTCTGTGCTTCTCATCCTAATAAGGTTGGTAACAACAATATAAACATAAATGTGCCCCCTCCCCGGGGCATCAACGTCCTCCATACATGAAAGCCCATTTTAAAGGAGTTTAGGAGATGACAACAGCCTGGTCCTTTAGGGGTTAATGTGTTGGGGGAGGTGCAATTAACCCATGGACAGCAAGCTGCTACCAGACAAATGAGGAGAGCCATGATATGGAAAAATATATGCACAACATCTATGTCAATATGCCAAGAATTCCTATATATTTTCATATGACATATCAGCAATAAGGTTTAATTCCTTGTAAAACATGGTTTGAGTTTGCAGTGGTTTTATTATCCGAAGCCACAACATAAATTTGGGGCAGTTCTGGATATGGTCAGTCAGCAGAATCCCAAAGATGTTTTTTGAAACTTCCTCTGATTCCAGAGCCATTGTAAAGAGGCCACTAGATACAAAATGCTTGAGAGGCACCTCTATTGGTAAACAGAGTAAAAAAAACATACTCAATGCTACTCTGAAATTACATTAATTTCTGGGAAACTGAGATGATTTTAAACAATTTCCAATTGTTTTGGTGATTTGGATGTCTTTAAATATCTTATAGTTAGTAAGGTATGAGAATGTGAGCAATCATTATTAAAATCAACACCGGTCTATAACTTCAGATTTGAGGTGAACAGTGTTATATTCTTTCCAGTTAAACAGCCATATAGAAATGTATTGTTGTCACAGTAACCTTTAATCTAGAGTGACCAAATGTCCCCCAATTTCATTTTACCATCCCCAGATTGTGACTTTTGCCCTTGAATCCTGTCTGTGAAACTTTAATCCTTGTGAAAATAACAGGGATGGGGTGTAACACAGGAAAACAGTTTGGCGCCAAAATAACTCGGGGTAAAAATAGATGGGCTGCCACAGTGGTCTATTTCAAAAGTAACTCTGGTGGTAATGTAGTGATCAACTGTGAATACGTCAATCAATGTTGACAAAACATGATGCTAAATTGCCCACAATTCACATATCCACATCCTGTTTTGAGGGACCAGGGCATAATGTTAGCAATCATCTTTAAATTATCTATATAATTGCATAAACAGACTGGTTAAAAACTCAGATTACCCTACTCAATTTTGCCATAGCCAGTCATCTCTTTAGTAACAATGGTCAATCAGGGCCTGTTGGTGTCATTGGATAGCTGATAATGGTTAGGAGTGTAGACTTTCTTCTGACATATTTTATATGTCAGTGCCTGACCTCACAAATGCTCTACTGGATAAATGGGCATAAATTCCCACAGAACCACTCCAAAATCTTGTGGAAAGCCTTCCCAGAAGAATGGAAACTGTTACAGCTGCAAGGGGGGAACAACTACATAACTAATGTATATGTATTGAGAATGCAATGTTATATAAGTCCCTGTTGGTGTAATGGTCAGGTGTCCCAATACTTTTGTCCATATAGTGTATATTTTCATCTCTCTCCATGATATTATGAAAATATGCTTTCAAGAAAGAACAAATTACAGAAACAGACACAATGATTTATCTATAAAAGGGATGTTTCCTCAATTAGACTCTGCTTTAATTAGCCATATGAAAAGGATTCATCTCAAGTAAGTAAAGGTGGCAAAGGAGTTTTTGAATGCACACATTTGCATGTGTATAAAACATCATTTCCGCAATCTGGGATAGATTATATCTTACATATTAATTGGCATTAAAGTTGTGCATGCTGCACATCAGCTGTGTTGGATAATATTCATGCATTTATTGCGAGTGAAGCAACCCACTTAAAGGACCACATCAGCCATATTTTGAGGTAAAAATGTGCATATTGTAGCCCATTTTGCATGGACTCAAATGCATTCTGCTGAAAACTGGTACTTGCACTCTTTCTTCAAACCAGGAAGTTAAAAGAGGAAGCATACTTAACTTCCTGCGCAAACGATGTACCACTCCTGTTATAGTCGATATGAGCTGACCTGCTACACGAAATCCATTAGACTAGCAACCACCAAACACGCTTGTCCTGCTTGGGCTAACATTCAATGACCATACATGAAACTGAATGTTTCTACCCCCATTGCATTGAGAACTTGAGACAGGAAGTAGACTTAAGTTTGCTTAATATTTACTCTTCCTGGTTCAAGTAGCGGTAGCTAGGAGAGGCGTAAAATGAGACAGCAGTAAAGTGCATCGGAGTCCACAACAAATGGACTGTTACATGCATTGAAAAAAATTGTGAAATTTAATTGGAAAATAAAAGCTATGTATTTCTAATATGATACGTATATAGAGGCAATGTGTTTCACAACACCAAACAACAAAACTGAAACAAGGTAGCATAGAAATATTTCATCTTGTGATAATACAACTTCAATGAGCTCCATAAAAAAAAAACTTAATAAAAAATGTTCCATTTTGTAGCAATTCAGGGCTTACAAAATCACAGTGAATGTTCACTAAATTGATGATATAGGAATTTATTTTATGGTCTTAAAAATGTTTCTTCACTAAAGTGGTGGTATCAATTTCCTGAATTTGCTATGTATTTTAACCTTTGGTTATTTCTCTGTGAGAAGGGCAGAATTTACCCTGCATAATGTACACTTTAGTCTGTGGGGAGATTTTTTTATTTAAATAAGCTTTACAAAGGGCCATCTTTGACGTTCATGAGCAGAAACTCACTGGGATTGGTCCTTATCGGTGAAGTCTTTAAGATGAAACTACAACTTTCCTGTAAAATACCCCTTTTAATGGATAAACCCATTAATCACAGAGGAGGTCATCAGTATCTACATTCTCAATGAGACATTATGACTTTGCACTACTTGCTACAAGATACCTTTTAGGTATTGGAGTTTAAGAGATTAAACGCAGAGAACAGTTTAAACATGTACTATACATTTTGCCATGTGTCCTACATTATGCAGGATATCTGGTTGATACAAATTTATTTTTGTAGGTTTCTTCCATGGAATAGTGCTTTATATTATTAGAAAAGAATGCTTTCATGGCTTTTCCCCAAGTAAAGCCAGTAATATATGTTATTGAATCAGGACAATATTTTGCTATATATATATATATATATATATATATATATATATATATATATATATATATATATATATATATATATACCGTATTGGCTCGGATATAGGCCGCCCCCGTATATAGGCCGCACCCTAAAAGTTTGGTGCTTTTTTAAAGAAAAAGTTTTTTTCTTTAAAAAAGCACCAAAAAAAACATGCTGCCACTCTGTCCCCCCCCCCGAGATATGCTGCCACTGTCCTCCCTCCCCGAGATATGCTACCACTGTCCTCCTCCCCCCGAGATATGCTGCCACTGTCCCCCCCCCCAGATACGCTACCACTGTCCTCCCTCCCCGAGATATGCTACCACTGTCCTCCCCCCCCCGAGATATGCTGCCACTGTCCTCCTCTGCCCCCCCTTCCTCGACTTACCGGAGCAGACTCCCGGGTGTCTTGCGGGGCCGGCGGAGGACATCTACGCAATACGCGTATGCAACTTCCGGTGCCGGTACCGGAAGTTGCATACGCGTATTGCGTAGATGTCCCCCGCCGGCCCCGCAAGACACCCGGGAGTCTGCTCCGGTAAGTCGGGGGTGGGCAGAGGTAAAACACATGGGCAGAGGTAAAACGCATCGATGCGCTTAGACAACCTCCTGTGCCGGCACCCCCCCCGTGGGAAGTGCTGGCAGGGGAGGCTGTCTGAGCATATCGGGGAGTAGGATGCAGGTCCCCTGCACCGCTGCGGGGGATCTGTATCCTAACCCCGCTGCCTGCCCGGCGTGGGGCGCTAGACCCCGAATATAGGCCGCACCCCCACTTTAAAGACTTAAAGTGGGGGAAAAAAGTGTGGCCTATATTCAAGCCAATACGGTATATATATATATTCCACCAATGGTTGCCGGCACTCATGGGACTTTCAATAAATCTCTCAAAGCTCTGTGTTACAAGTCAATATATATATATATTCCAGTACCTTTCAGTATTTTGTACTATATGAGACTGATCAATAGAGAAAATGTAGCAGTGCATTCCATTATATGGACACAGATGAAATCCATTTTACTGGGAGAAGCGGCTTGTAAAGAACTGGTGTTTGGCATAGATTATGCATGTAAATCCAGAAGTGATCGCACCGGTTGCGGTACATTACATAAAATAAGTGGTGCAGTCCAAGTGACCACATGAACTGAAAAAGATAAAGTGAAGAGATATGTTTGAGAACTCTTTGGTCAACAAACCATTACACTATGGATCCAATACTAATTATGATGTCTTTGCAAATAAGGCATGTAGATCTATTTTAGGATGCAGTTGGATATATAAAATATATCTTAGGGCTTGCATTCAGTGAAAAGATAGTAATGTTTAATCAGAATGTGTATTGATTAATGCACTCAGAATGTTTAGGTGGTCATGAGCCGTCAAAAGCACCCAAAGCACCCAATCTATTTGCATGGTTGCCTAAAACCACTGACATTGTAGCTAGCTCAATATGCTTTGTAAATTACCTGCAAGACCTGTCTTTTAATAAAAGACCAAAAGTAAATATGTGTTTAAAAAGCCATGATAAAAATACTGTCTAGTAGCCACTAACCACGTATAATGCAATGTACATAGATTTATGCAGGCATGGTAGGTTCTTGCCAACTAAGCAGAAACCTGTTAAGAACCCATAGACATATATGTGGGTTTACAGAAATAAATAAATCAGAAAGAAATACAGGACACAAACATTTGTATATTGGATGAAAGACGTAATTTTGATCCCCGAAGAACACAAATATCCTAAGGACATAAGTTTACACTGACTTCTAATAGCAGAATACCGCGCTTTGACCGTGTTGCTATGATTGCATATGTTTTCATAGGAATGAAAATGTCAAAACAAATAAAAAGTAGCAACGCTAAAAAAAACTTGAAGGTTTAAGTTCAAAAGCTTATTGATTATGTGAGAGTTCCCTGTGAGCAGCGCACATCAGTATTGATAATTACAACCTTTATTCTGTACAGATAAAACAACAGCCTATGACCACGTTACTTTCAAAACTATGAAAATATGTATTAGTTATACTATTGTGCTGAGCTTTCTGATACTAGGTTCCTCTGTCTGGAACATGGGCAAAACCAGTAAAATTCAATAATTCATTCTGAAAAGTTGTATACTGCCCAAGACAGCTATGGATGGTGATTAAAAAAAAAAAGTTAGCTACTGTAAGATTACACTAAAGACCCTGAAAAAAGTATGGATCATGGATTCAGAGCACTAGACATATGCTGCTATGTGATCATGATTTGAATACTAAAAATCATGATAAATGATACATGTATATATATGTAGAGGCATGGTTATAGTAAATGGTTATTCACATATAAATGGTTATTTACATATAAATATTTTCATTAATATTACAAGCATTATTAATTTTTTATGTCAACTTTTTTCATATAATCCTTTAAATTGATACCAAAGAAAAGCTATTTTTAATTGTCACCACAGGGGGCGCCTGTATATCTCCTCCTACCCCTAAACCATGAGATGACACAGCTGCTACTAGCCAACGTGGTATCAAATACAATAACAAAAAAATAAGTAAATGCACAAGTAAACATGTTTTCTGGGGGTAGTTTGCTTAAAGGCCCCCTGCATTCCACACAGCATGTTAATGAGCTGTGCCATTTCTTCTTCTGCCTGTTGCCTAAAGCATCACTGTAATGAAAACATCATCTTATTTCTTAAACATTTTCAAATACTCTACTTCCTAAAGAATAATCCTATATAACCAGGGGTCCTGCTGCGTTACTGCTGTGAACCAATCCTGATTTACATAGGAAAACAAGATACCATATTTTTTTCATTCAACATAATGTTGTCTTTAATGGTTCAATTACATTTGCATACTTCTAGTATAGTTTTTATAAGTAGAAATGTGTTTCTGCTTGTATTTACTGGTATGAAACATGTCAGCCGTATAACATAAATGATACGACTGTTTATAATTCAGGGGACATACAGGCAGAATATGTAATCTGTGCATCTATTGAGTGTTAGTTGCTTTAAATAAACATTCCTCATATTTTAACACAAAGTATTTCTGTGAAGTGGCATAGAAATATTTTAAACTATCCCTAAACATGAATGTAGTAGCCATTGACATTAAGGCTTGTCAAGGCATAAAAGCATCCAGTATATCCATATTTAGTATGTTTGCATAGGTTTCTGGTATATTATATAAAAATAACATACTCATCATTATTATTTGATAATGTGTAGGTGTGTATTAAATTGTAACTTTTTTAATATTAGGTGATTTCAGAGCCCTTCCTTATTTTCTTGCTAAGAACATTCATTTAAATTGTATTTTATCATTTGTCTAGAGGGCATTTAAAATGATGTACTATGCATTCTGACAGATTGGATTTGTATATCCATTCTCTATGTCAATTAAAGGAACAGTCCAGCCACCATATGCACTTTAATGCATATGATAACTGAGAGGACCCTTTAAAGTTACATGATTTTCCTTGCAGAATTCACCCATATGTGGTTGCCTCTTTGTCTATCCCACATCTATTTTCCGTGCAGGAGATGTGTTCGGCCAAACACAGTATCAGTGGCATATGCACATTAAGGCAGGTACACCACACACTTGTAACTGAGACAGTCATTGGGGTCATGTTCTGTGCAAGGTAAGAGTCTGAGTGAGTGAAGGTGTGTTTGTGTCAACATTTGAGAAAGTTTGTGTTAGAGTTATAGTGTGTACTAGAGGACTGCACTGGGAGGCGGGTCCCACGGGACCCGCCAAAAAACTTGCGGGCGCGGGCGGTCTTGCTGGGGCTGCGGGTGGGAGCGGGCGGTCAGGCACTGTACCTGCGGGTCCCGGTAACCCCGCGCAGTCCCGCAAGGCTGCCTTCTTGCTGCTCCCTTACAGTGTCTCCTAGCTTGCTCCGCCCAGGAACAAAACGGAGTCACGTGATGTGACGTCACTTCCTGTGACTCCGCCTTGTTCCTGGGCGGAGCAAGAGAAGAGACGCCGTGAGGGAACAACTCGAGGTTAGCCGCGCGGGACTGCGCGGGAAATCAGGTAAGGAGGTGGGCATGATTGGCCACAAATGTGGCGGGAGCGGGCGGGATTGGCCACAAATGTGGCGGGAGCGGAACACCCACATTGCGGGAGCGGGATTAAAATCCGCGGGAGCGGGATTAAAAAAGTAGTCCCGCGCAGGGCTCTAGTGTGTACATCTGAACAATGATCAATTGCACTACTGATAATGTTCAAGTAGCGTACACTTAGTTAAAATGGCCAGAAAAGTACAAAATAAATTAGATCACTATGGTTAATAAAACATTGTTAGCTAAAACCCAAAGGATCTTGAATGTAATCAATAAAGAACCAAAAGATGAGCAATGTCTCAAGAAGGACTGTAACATATCAGGCTTTTATTGTAAGCAAAAGTGGAAGCTTGATAGAACAATGTGTTACTATAGTTAGTTGCAACAGAACACTGTCAAGAAATGCAAAGTTTGTTTATGCTTATTATGGAGATTTAAGGATTTTCACTGCACCTAATTAAAAAAAGCTGATGAGAAGGAAGATCATTATTATGGAACACAGATATGTACCACGATCATTAACACCGAGGTTCCCTTGACACCTGGAACACCAATTATAAAGACATCGAACAAAAAGACTGGAGGTCCCTTCACCTGATTCTTACTATAAACTAGATCATAAACCCTATTTGACTATTTTACGGACTATTATGACTATATGTAGTTACCAAACACAGACATGACAGCAATAAAAGTATGGACTTGAATCAGACGTACATACATATAAATCAGTTTGGACTTATTTGAAAAAAAATTTAATGTAACCACACATATCTAGTGGTAATTACACTATAGGTCGCACGTTAGGCAGACTTTCCAAAAGAATTCAATAGATTTAAGCCACATATGTGCAATTCTGGAACATTGTCCCGTTAGGGCTAGACAGCTGAAATTGATAGAAATTGAAGTAAGTCTGGGGGCAAAGTGCACAATATGAGTTTATACCTAAAGTAAAGGTTGCCAGGATGTGCTTGTATTTCTCTATTTTCAGTAGGAACCTTTTTCACTCTGTTTCCGCGGTTGACTTCTTTTTAGAGACCCCTGATGTTTCTAAAATGTGCTTTCTCTGTCCATTTTGCAGTATTTATGACAACCAGCATGTTTTCACTCTGATTTTTAAAAAAGAATGTGCAATGTAAAGAGAAAAAGGACCCTAATCCATAGGCAACCCCACATACTGGCTTATCTGTATTACAAGTTTCTAAGGGGAGCATCATTGGAAATATGGGTGCCTGCAACTGTCAACATGTAGTCTTGGTAAATTATTACTGCTAATTGATCATAATATATCATATTTACTTTGTCATAATAATACTCAAAATAAAATCCAAACTACCCTCATTTTGGCAGCATAATATACATTATATTCCCAATACTTTTTGCCCAGTCTCTTAAAGGGTTAAAATAATCAAAATCAAATAAGAATGTATAGCTTATAGCTAGAAAAAAAAGTATTTAAGGCTAAAAGTGATGAGCAATAGATTACAGATACAACTCTTACGTCCAGAGGCTTTGCAGCTGGAAATACTGCAAGTTAAGGGGTTAAAGCATAACATACAAAATCCCCACAGCTGTCCTGTTAAGATACTCTTCAAATAAACCTAAGAAATTATTTACATGAAGTGAGAGTCGTCATGGCAACCCCCCACTGACGGGGTCCAGTAGCTAGAAATGGAGGACGAGAGATGCGTCATCGCTATAGAAACCACATCATAGTGACAGGGTATCAATACTCACATACTTGACACGTGCCACTGAATGGCATGAAAGGGGTGAATAAAATCTATTCACCTAATTGATCTGTATTTTCCATGCTCGGAGGGAGAAAATATAGACATTTGATCAATAGGCTGATTAAACATTTCTTTTATATGGGACAAACTATAGGTCAAATCAAAATATATTGTGTGTATATAAATATTTATTATATACATCCTACAGGATGAAGTTGAAGTAATTAAAACACAAATTATAGTTCAGATTGTAAGTCTATTCTCTGCTCAACAAGTACTATAAAAATCTATTACTCACATTATGTGTCACTGGTCAAAGTTACTTTAGCCACCAAAATGTTATCGCTGTTGGGTGATCTCAGTCTCTAAAGGATTCATACCTAATGATCCAGCTACAACCGAACTGAGATTTTTTGTTCACCATTATGGGTTTTTTTTTTGTAGACAACTAGCTAAAATGAATCATACGCATAGATTTGAATATACAACAAATGTTTTTCCTAAAAAAGTAGAATCTTTTTTTTTTTTTTTTTTTTTTTTTTTTAAACAAGTGTGACCAAACCAACACTTTAAGGTGGGAAGAAAGAATTACATCTACATATATTATTAGACGTATATTAGAAACTGAATGTTTCTCAACAGGGTGGGCTTCTCAGAGGCATGGGAGACAGGGGTACAACTTCACCTAGCCCCATAGGTCCGGTTAGGGTGAGGATGTTGGCCATTTTTTCATAGGTTACCAACACATGTGCTAACCTGTAGTATATTCGATGTATAACCTCATAGGAAAGAATCAGTTAGTTACCCATCACCACATACTAGAACAAAAAATGGCTGATATGTCACTCTAGGCCCAGCAGCTATTAATGGGCTAAAAAGATCAATGCTAACATATATCTGTCTTCTTCTGAGCCCTGCTTGCTTAAATGAGTGCAATCGAAGGTCAAGCTGGGAGCATGTGATAAACCAGGGTTCTTCCTTAACATGCTTATTAGTGGGATGCATGGGATAAAATATTTTCTTTTTTATATCACTCAAAGAAACCTACAGTGCCACCACATATGACATACATGGTTGGCATTCTGGATCGACTTTTCAACCAGGTGTTATACATGTCACTGACACTAAAAGGTTAAAATACACTCTTTTACCTTAGCAGGAATTACAGTGGGAACTGGAGCTTTACAGAATGACCTGCAAATGACCTGACCATTCCTGGGAAGACCAAGATGTAGGAGTGGATTCACTGATCCGGACATTTGTGGGGTTTTGCAGGGTTTCGCTCAAAATAAATACATTTGGGCAGCACTATCATTGCCCTTCTAGCCAATGCAACATTATGAATACCATGTGTCTTGGCAGGCTGAGGATTGTCGGAGTTACAGTGCACATCTGCTCAGCTGCCTGAGGATTTATGCCTCTAACAGCAAACCTGATAATCTATATTTCTGGGGGGAAAAGGATAGGTATACACAAGTGTTACGTGACCATGCTTATGGCAGACTTAGGAAGAAAGGCCATTAGCTGAATATATTTCAACTCTACATGAAATAACCTGAAGCTGCTATTTAGTAGACTTAGTATATGCATTAGAATTGGATTGCTCAGTGAAATATGCATTAACAGCCATGAATAGTGTCACATTTCTGCTTCCCAGCACTGGATGGTCCTCCAGCAGCCTGATGCAACGAGCATGAAAACAATAATTAATACCTGTAGGCTACATTTTCTGTTTCACTGGCATTATATGGCCATGATAATAGCACCATCTTCTGACACGATTTGAATCGGCAGTCTTCAGCTGCAAAGTGAATTTATTGAAAACTGCCAGAACATCTCATATTTTAACAGGAGAGTCACTGACGCAGGTGCTACCGTCCTCTGGAATCCTACTGTATATCGCATACTGTTAATATCCCCAATCTGTCCTAAAGAGCTAGCAATCCTTATTTGTTTAGACAACCTCCTACTTTCTCTGTTTTTTATTTTTTGTTTATCTCTGAGAGTCTCCAAGTGTGCAAAGAGTGGATTGGGGGACGGAGGATGGTTGCCAATGGTTAGCGTCCACCATTTTGTATGTGGAAAACACAATGTTGTATATTATATTATTATATAATATAAATATATATATTATTAGGAACGTACCTGAAAAGAAATCTTGTACTACACTTGTAGCTTGCATTTGCATCAATACATATGTGGTCAATGAGCTAGTTAATGTGTTTCTGCTATCTTGGAATTAGCAACATGAATTAATCTCCTCACTAGCAGAAACACATGCTTTTCAGCCATCTTAATAAGATAAAGGTATGTCTGCTCCTTTTTACAGAGACATTTAAACTGTTATCTACACCAGCAATTAGAATATAGCTTTCTGTTGGCAGGCTGCAAAAGACATAATTCTCACAGTTTCAGCTCTAATTTCAGTTGAAAGCCCCTGCTGTGGTCTTCATTGCTATTCTTTTTAATTATCCTAGTGCTCATTGTTGTTTATTTGGGTTGCTACAAATTTGAACATAGCATTTTCATTTGGAGACAACTGAATATATAATAATTTTTCGTAACACATTCTTTGTTCTCCAAAGCCCAAAGGCTGGAGCTAAGGGTTCTATGATGCAGCCCTAAACATAGCAATAGTGTCTCTGCAGATAGGGCCATAGGTTGGCTAGAGATATTATTATTAAAATATGCATACAGTATAACAGTTTAAATGTTATATAGTATAGGCTAGTATAGTGTTTCCTGCTTTTGTCTGGTAAAGGAATTATGACTCTCACCAGAGATCACTATGGTTACGGTCTTCCTTAGAACTCTATGGAAGTTATGGGATAAACACACACACACACACACATATATATATATACACATATACATTGTGACAGGGTGAAAGATGGCGTCTATGTAAGCAGGAGATTGTAAAGAAGTTTATCCCAGTGACTAATGGGTTAACTGCTGGTCCTATTAACAAAGGTGCCCCCGGTTTAACTATGCACTGTGAGATAAACGCAGGGTGGAGGAAACAGCCTCTCTCTCTGACCGAGAGCAGCCCACTGCAAATTTGTCTACATCTTGGAAGGAACAGGAGGTGTACCTGAGTTCCAGTGTGCTACAAGGAGGGCTGGTAGGAGAGAGGACTTTTGGGAATCCGTTTGACGTATATTCTGTTTTATATTATACTGGAAACCAGCTTAGCTTGCCAGTTCTTTGTTAGTCAGGGAAAACTACTGTTTAGTAAGCATCCTAAATAGGAGTAGGTTTTTCTTTGTGTGTTTGTTCAATTGATTTGGTGCAATAAAAGCCTGGAAACATATTGATACTCCTCCTGTCCCTGCTACTCTAGCAGTGTCCTAATAGGTACCTTACTACAACAGTCACTGGCCACTGCCTTCATTCTTCATGGCATACTTTGTACAAGGTGCTGGAAACATTCCTCAGAGATTTTGGCCCATATGGACATGATGGCATCATGCAGTTGCTGCAGATATGTTGCTTCACATCCATGATGGGAATCTCCCGTTCCAGCTCATGCCAAAGGTGCTCTATTGGATTGAGATCTGATGACTGTGGAGGCCATTAGAGTTCAGTGAATTCATTGTCATGCTCAAGGAACCAGTTTGGGATGATGCAAGTTTTGTGACATGGTGCATTATCCTGCAGAAAGCAGCCATCAGATGATGGGTACACTGTGGTCATAAAGGGATGGACATGGTCAGCACCAATACTCAGGTAGGCTGTCACGTTTAAACAATGCTGAATTGGTACTAAGGGGCCCAAAGTGTGCCAAGAAAGCTGGAATTCATGCTCCGTTCCTATACATTGGCCCTCCATCTCTCTAAACAAACATATTTCATTTCATTTCATTAATCACCTCTCTTTCCCATAACCCTTAACGTATATTCTCCACTTTTTACACCCTTCTCAGGCCCACAGCACCTCCCTTGCCCTCCAACTTCATTGCCCAAGAGCTTGCCAAAAACAAAACTGACACCATCAGGGACAACATCCTCTCCCATAGTGTCAATCATATGGTACCTCAACCTCCCTCCTCACCTCAATCCATCCTCACCTGCTTCAGCCCAGTTACACCCTTTGAGGTTTCCTAGGTCCTGTTGTCCTCCCACCTCACCACCTGTCCCCTTGACCTTGCACCTTCACATCTTCTACCCCCCCTAGCGTCCTTACCCCAACCCTAATCAACATCTTTAATCTCTCATTTTCCTCTGATGTATTCCCATCCTCATTCAAACATGCCATCATCTCCCCCATCCTAAAGAAACCTTCCCTTGATCCCACATCCCCATCAAACTACCGTCCAGTTTCACTTCTCCCGCTAGATTCCAAACTGCTGGAACGATTAACTTACAATCAACTAACAAACTTTCTCTCTTCAAACTCTCTACTTGACCCTCTACAATCTGGTTTCCATCCACAGCATTCAATAGAGACTGCACTCACTAAAATTATTAATGACCTCCTCGCATCTAAAACAAAAAGCCAGTTCTCACTGGCTATTCTCTTGGACCTCTCAGCAGCCTTTGACACAGTCGACCACCCCTCCTCCTACAAACCCTCCATGCTCATGGCATCCGTGACACGGCTCTTTCATGGCTGAAATCATACCTTTCTGACCGTACTTTTAGTGTCTCATTCACTGAAATTTGCTCCTCTCCCCTACCGCTATCTATTGGTGTTCCTCAAGGCACAGTTCTTGAGCCTCTGCTATTCTCCATCTACACTTCTTCCCTCGGACAAATTATTTCTTCCTTTGGTTTCCAGTATTACCTATATGCAGATGACACCCTAATCTATATTTCTGCTCCTGACCTTCCCCCCTCTCTTCAAACTTGCTTCACTTACGGTCTATCAGGAATTGCATCATGGATGGCGTCCCGTTACGTAAAGCTCAACATTTCTAAGATGAAACTCATGGTAATCCCTGATATCTATATTACTGTTGACAACTCTACTATCCAACCAACAGACCAGGTTCGCTGCCTTGACTCTGCTCTCTCCTTCATCCCTCACATCCAGTCCCTCACCAAATCCTGCTGCCTCCACCTGAAAAACATCTCCCAAATCCGCCCTTTCCTCACACAAGAAACCACCAAATTACTAATCCACTCCCTTGTGATATCTCACCTGGATTATTGCAACTCCCTACTTCAATCCATTCTCATCACTGCATCTAGATTAATTTTTCTCTGCTGCCATTGCTCATCCGCTGCTGCACTATGCCAATCACTTCATTGGGTCCCCATACCCTTCAGAATCAAATTTAAACTTCTGAGCCTGGCCTATAGAGCCCTCAACAACTCTGCACCCCCTTACATCTCTATCCTCCTATCTAAATACACCCCTACCCTCCCCCTTCACTCCTCTCACGACCTGCGGCTATCTTCTACTGTTGTTACCTCTTCCCATTCCCGTATTCAAGGTTTCACCCGCGTTGCACCCCTCCAGTGGAATTCCCTCCCCGTTCCATCAGACTTTCTGCCTCATACGCAACTTTTAAAACCTCTCTGAAAACCCACCTGTTCAGGGAAGCGTACAACATTCCTTCCCATTACTCACAACCATCATCATAATCAAGCCATAAAAAAGTAAATTTTACCAGAAGTGAAACCATATTATGGTGTCCTTAGCTTTCTTGAGCTATAAAATAAAACATAAATATTATGGAGAGAGTTGGTAGACCAAGGTACAGAAAAACTTTTCAGGTCCATCATTGACCAAATAGGTCAGCAACAGAGCTTCAACAATTTCATCACATAGTCATAAATTCCTTTTTCGTCTCTATGAACCAAATGGCTGCATTTGCAGAACGTTTGGAATTTTATTTATTTAAGACATTCTGTCAGACTTGATACACAAAAGGGAATAATGTGACAAAAGCTTAAAAATGAACCGTGTTATTAACTCCCAATAGACATTATCTGACAAGATGATTTTAATCATGGCAGAGATGGTCCACTGAGGCATCTTGACTTGGTTGTGTTTTGATAATTTGCAAAATTATTGGAGAGTGGAGAGAAGAACACTTTTGTTGCCATGTGTTAGACATTAATGGCTGTGTGTTGAGTTATTTTGAGGGGACAGCACATTTACACTGGTATACAGGCTGTATACTCGCTACTTTATATTGTCTTCAGTGTTGCCACATGAAAAGATATAATAAAATATTTACAAAAATGTCAAGGGTGTACTTACTTTTGTGAGACACTGTACATGTGTGGAAGCATTAACATCAACCTTCACTGGAACTAAGGGTTTCAGTAGGCACTATGCATTCCAGATTCGTCCATCCGGCTTTCGGATAATGAAGCGTGATTCATCACTCCAGAGGACATTATTTTACAGCTGCAGAGTCCACTGTTGAACTGTTGTTTCTCCTAGATGCTTCCACTTCACAATTATAGCACTTTCAGTGGTCTAAGCAGATCTAGCTGGGCGGAAATTGGACAAGTCACTGAGCTCTTCAGTATGACCCATCCTATTACCAATGTTTGTCTGTGGAGATGGCTGCCTACGTGCTTGATTCCGGCGTATATTCCGGCATATAAAACGACTTTTTAACCCGAGAAAATCTTCTCAAAAGTCGGGGGTCATCTTATACGCCGGGTATACTTACCGTACTTACCAAGCCGGACTGGAGAATCACGTATCTCTAGGGGAGGGGCGAGCGAAGAAGCCGCCTCCCCTGGGCCGGTCTTCAGGGCCGCGCCGAGGTAGGTGCAAGATGAGTAGGGCTGGTTGGGGAGATCACGACCTCCCTCTAACTAGCCCAACAGGGAGCTCGAGGTCTGGCACTTCAGACCTCGGCTTCCGTGCTCCCTAATCACTACGCGCCGGCTATTGATGCCAAGCGCGGGGATGCCGTCATGTCCCGCCGCTCGTAGTGATGAGGGAGCAGTAAAGCAAAGGTCTGAAATGACAGACCTCACGCTCCCACAACTGGATGGAAGATAGAAGATGAGAAAGGTAAGAGATGGGGTGTAAGTGTGTCTATATGTTGGTGTGAGATGGTCAGTGTATGTGTATGGTCAGGTGTGTGTTTGTAAGCTGATGTGTGTTTATATATATACCGTGTGTGTGTGTGTTTATATATATATATATGTGTGTGTGTGTGTGTGTGTTAAGGCAGGGGTGTGTGGTGAGGGCAGTGTATAAATGTGTATGTATGGACAGGCGTATGTTAGTGTGTGTGTATATATATATATATATATATATATATATATATATATATATATATCTGTGTGTGTCTGTGTGTATGTGTGTGTAAGGGCAGTGTATGTATGTATATGTCTGTGTATGGGCAGTGTATGTGTATGGACAGGTGTGTGTAAGGGCAGTGTATGTGTATATGTGTGTTTGTAAGCTGGTGTGTACGTATGTTAGGGAGAGCTGACCCACCCAATCCAAGCAGGCTTTGTATACAACAACAACAAGGTACAGCGCTTGCCGTGATTGGCTGGTTGTTGTATACTGGGTAGAGGGGTAGTCTTATACGGCGAGTATAGCCCAAACTCTATATTTTAACTGCGGGGGTCGGGGGTCGTCTTATACGCCAAGTCGTCTTATACGCTGGAATATACGGTAGTTGTGTCTGCATATTTTTGGTCATAAAGTGTAAAACATCCTTATATCATCCAGATATACAAACACACTGCTCACCTCTAAAAAGCATCCCATGATTTAGCTATATAGCCAATTCAGAATACCTTATGTTTTTGACTGGCATGCATTCTGTAGAAAATATATGAAACCTCTATAACATGATTGCATAACATCCCCTTTTGTCACTCTGACAGTTAAATGTACAACACGCTACATGTTTCCTATTAAGTTCCTAGAAATCCTAATTAAAGTGTTAAAACAGTCTTCACTGCACTACTGTGCACACAGCTTATCCAATTAGTTGAAACCATAATGCTTTGTCTTTGATGTTTTGAACCAGAAACTTTTGGTTAATGCTAGATCATTTATACATTTCTGTACCGGATAGATAAAATAGATTATTTTCCCAAACGAGAACACAGATGAACTACAAACATTACATTATCCTATTCATTTATGTATATATACACACTCACACGCCACTTTATTAGGTACACCTGTTCAATTGCTTGTTAACACAAATAGCTAATCAGCCAATCACATTGCAGCAACTCAATGCATTTAGGCATGTAGACATGGTCAAGACAACTTGCTGAAGTTCAAACAGAGCATCAAAATGGGGAAGAAAGGGGATTTAAGCAACTTTTAATGTGGCATGGTTGTTGGTGCCAGACGGGCTGGTCTGGGTATTTCAGAAACTGATGATCTACTGGGATTTTCACTCACAATCATCTCTAGGGTTTACAGAGAATGGCCTGAAAAAGAGAAAATATCCATTGAGCAGCAGTTGCATGGACAAAAATGCCTTGTTGATGTCAGGGGTGAAAGGAGAATGGGCAGACGGGTTCGAGGTGACAGAAAGGCAACAGTAACGCAAATAACCACTCGTTACAACCAAGGTATGGAGAATACCATCTCTGAATGCACAACACATCGAACCTTGAAGCAGATGGGCTACAGCAGCAGAAGACCACACCGGGTGCCACTCCTGTCAGCTAAGAACAGGAAACTGAGGCTACAATTTGCACAGGCTCCCCAAAATAAGACAATGTACCAACAGTTCAGGATGGTGGTGGTGTAATGGTATGGGGGACATTTTCTTGGCACATTTTGGGCCCCTTAGTACCAACTGAGCATAGTTTAAATGCGACAGCTTACCTGAGTATTGTTGCTGACCATGTCCATCCCTTAATGACCACAGTGTAACAATAATGGCTACTTCCAGCAGGATAATGGACCATGTCACAAAGCTCACATCATCTCCAACTGGTTTCTTGAACATGACAATAAGTTCACTGTACTCCAATGGCCTCCACAATTACCAGAACTCAATCCAATACAGCTCCTTTGGGATTTGGTGGAAAGGTAGATTTGCATCATGGATGTGCAGCTGACAAATATGCAGCAACTGTGTGATGCCATCATGTCCATATGGACCAAAATCTCAGAGGAATGTTTCCAGCACCTTGTATACTAACTAGCAAGGTGGCCGGTGCATACAACTCACTGTGTTGCATCTGGAGTGTACAACTTCTTTGATGAAGTGGCTTAATTTTACATTATGAAGGGCAAACCCCAGTGACATTCTGCTCCAACAATAGATTGGATGGTCCTGTATAAAGCATATTTAATAAAAATAATAGTGTAATGAATAGTAGTGCACTCACAAAAGAAATTGTGTAAGATAGCTCATCTTACTTGCACAGTTTCTTTTGTGAGTGCACCACTATTCATTGCATAAAATTTTCATTGGACATTCTACAATATTATTGTTTTTTTCTTTCCCTTTGTATGAGCGCTCCTTCGTGTATACCAGTGAAGAGTGCATAAGTAGGGCTGTTGCACGTTGGGGGAAAATTATTCACTATTTATTTATCTAAACATTTGGGTTACTCACACCACACTTTGATATATATATATATATATATATATATATATATATATTGTGACAAACCCTGCAGCATGAGGGCCATACATGTCACATTTAGGAGTCCTCTAGGGCACTTAGTCAGGAACACCAGCTTGTAACAAAACACCCCAAAACAAAATCATAAAAGAAACACCTAGCTCCCAGCTGGAGCCCTCTCTAACTGTACCATGCTGGCCCAGACTGACTCCCAGCCAGACCCAGCTAAGCCAGGCTCTGGAAAACCTCCCCCAGACAGCACACAAAAGGCTGTTAAATGGGAGGCATTAGTCATTTCTGGAGGCAGAGTGTTCTGTGAAACACCTTGGATCAGAAGCTGTCTGTGAGTGGACCTTCAAAATGTATAGTGATGTCTGTGAGTTCAAAAGGAAATTACCTTGCAAACTCTACTGCTCACTCACTCTTTAGTGAATAAAGTAAACTCTGAGTGTTAATTTAACATACCCGTTATACATCAAAATTTTATGATCTATACCATAGAAGAGTAGTCAAAGGGCAGCATATATACCTGCAGGGTATGCACACCTTTACATAGCTCTGGGGACATAATGCATGCAATAATTGTTCATTGATTATTCCTCAGGATTTCATGCTTTATATCAAATAAAATTAATTAAGCAAAAAAATGCCTGTAAAGCATTACATTTAAATAAGAGTTTCACAACTTACAGTATATCTGAATAACCATCTGTATCTTGATTCTATTGGATGTATTTTGACCGTTTCAAATTATGTCCACTAGAGGGTGCAAGAAGAACAGCCATGGTTGTTTAGGTTTAGTTTCTAAAACCTAAAAACTTCTTAATATAGCATTTCCAAGATCACAAGCAACTAAACGCTAATCTGTAGTGTGCTCCAAATGAACCTACATATTTCAAAAAACCTTTTTAGTAAGAAAAATTTATATTGCTATATTAGCCCAAGAGAAAGTGGAATCTTTAGTTGAAGTTGATACCTTTTTATTGGGTCAACACAAAAAATGTAGAGACCTCTTCCGAAGGAATGATGTTCACACAATGAAACATATCAGCTTTAAAGATTCAGTTAAATGTTTGAGTTACATAAATGGGCTTCAAGTAGATCACAATACCATGGCTAACATAATATACTGTGGAAAAGAGTGAAAAAACGCAACTCCTCCTTAAAGCCTGACAAACATCTATGTAGCTCTGTTTCTGTTAAATTATTTAGCATATAACAGGACTGTCGAGAAAGGTCATGGAAACAGATTCCTTTTATGGATAAATTGTACTTGCGTTTATAGTGCATCAACACATAGTTAGGTCTGGAAATATGTGGACACTGACACAAGTTTTGTAATTCTGGCTGTTTAGCAAAATAAATTCAGTCTCTCAGCTTTAATTTGAGGGTATTTACATCCAGGTTGAAGAAAGGGTTTAAGAATTCCAGTATATAGCCCCATCTTAGTCAAGGGACCAAAAGTAATTGGACAATTGACTCAAAAGCTGTTTCATGTACAG
The DNA here is from genome assembly GCF_027358695.1 of Spea bombifrons. NCBI lineage: Eukaryota > Metazoa > Chordata > Amphibia > Anura > Pelobatidae > Spea > Spea bombifrons. Next base: position 16,994,078 of record NC_071097.1, on the reverse strand, counting down.
GTGTGGGCTATTCCTTAGTTATTTCTTCATCAATTAGGCAGGTAAAATGTCTGGAGTCGATTCAAGGTGCGGCATTCGCGTTTGGAAGCTATTGCTGTGAACCCACAATTTGCGGACAAAGGAGCAGTATGCACCTCAATTCACAAAGGCATACAGTGGCTTGACATTTTTCCTATTTTGATGCATTACAATTAAAATATTTGTTTTAAAAATGCCTCTGTCACCTCTTTAATGAACTTCCTTAGTTCCTGAGACCCTGCTTCTTCTTCAGAATTGTCACTAAATGAAAAGGTAACCGAAGATTGTGAGCATTCCCCTGAGAATTCTGACCTAGAGGAGGATCTGGATCTCCTGCGTTTACGTAGTGTGATCGGATCTTCAGTGGAACACAGCGTCACCCAGGCATGCGTTCCACCGCTGTACGCATGCTCCCACTGCATGCCGCATAAAGATTGCGATGGAGATTGCCTCCGTAGCGCGTGGCAGGCCGGACCTCTCTCTGCTCACATCTGATGAGCACTCGGAGGAAGGCTACCCCCAGACAACAACCCGTGTTGTTGAAAGAACCGAGGATCGAGGGGTGGAGTGCATATTTATGGTTACGGAGGAGGGGATTAACCTTTACATTTAGTTTTACAGGCTACTCGTCCCCTAGAAAAGTGCAATACCCGCATATACTGCCATTATACAAAGGGAAAGACTCTTACAAACGGTGGTTAGAATGTGGTATTCAGGACAATGTGTTTTCCTGATTTTTGGTGAAAAGACGTATGCTTCGAGGGTAGGGATCAGGTCCTGTAGTGCATCAGCTTGCCCTTTGTGAGCGCTGCATTGAAGTAAGTAGCGTGTTTGAATGTGTGTCTGTTAGTGTGTCCTAGTGTGTGTGTTAGTGTATGCAGTGTATTTAAAAATTAATTTAAAAATGATATTAAATTGTTCCTAATCATAACAAAATACTACTTTATTCAAATCCCAGGAACCAAGTGTTAAAAAGGCCCAAACTGTTGTGAGGGCCACCTTTGCCCCCCAAACAGCTTCTATGTGCCATCTGTTTCCCCAAACAGATTTTCTGTGCTATATTTGTCCCCAAATAGCTTGTCTATAACTCCTTTTACCCCAAAAAGCTTGTCTGTGCTACCTTTACCCAACACATAGCCTGCTTGGGCCATCTTTATCCCCCCCCCCAAAAAAGCCTGGCTTTGCCAACTGTACCCGAAGTCTGCCTGTACCATCTTTGCCCCCAAATACCTATACCTCCACACACACTCATACATCCACATTCATGCTAACAAACAAATATTAATTCATTCATTTACTCATAGTCCCCCTACCTCACCTGCAGCTTCAGCTCTTTTACCCCCTAGGGGGGAGGTAAAAGAGAGGTGGTAAAAGAGAGGTTGCTGTGGGACCACACGCGTGGTTGTTACATCACTGGTCGCATTAATAACATTAGGCACCCGTCAGCTTTACCCCAATGCCGCTCCTCAACTAGTCCAGCCCTGGGTATGTTAGTGTCTGGGTATGTCTGTTCTTTGGATATTTTTCACTGTTTGTTTTTGAAGTGTGGCAACAGAAGATGATTTGCAGATGATGGAGCAGACACCACAGACAAAGATAAAGATGAGGAAGATAACGATGACAGTGTCTACATTGACAGAATTACAAAGAATCTAAGCATCTTTATGCAAAATCAGGTGACAACGATGTAGATTTTTGAAGACTTTGATACATATTTTGCATCAACAAATTTTGTTTTCCAGAACAGGTTCTGTTTTAACTTTTCACGGTATCTTGTTTGAACATTCAATGGTTGGATAATCTGCAAGTTTATTCCATATATGGACAGAAACACGGTTGGTGGAAACCATATTATTTAATTAGTAACACGTTTAGGCTTCGACTTAAATTTCTTTATACTAAATTAAACAATTATAACATATGGAGACTGATCAACTAAGGCTATCCAAAATGCTGAAAGCACACCAAAACACATGTTATGAGAACAAATGTACATTTGCCAAATTTGTTAATTTGACAAGCAAATAATGAAATTCAGAGATGTGGTCCAATTCCCATAAAAAAAGGTTTAGTTTTATTTATTTTAGAACTGCTTTTCTTTGCTTAATGCTACAATGATTCTCTTTTATCCCTAAACACTGACAAAAGACAAAAGTGTGAGGTTTTTTTCAGTCTGCTTTGTGCTGCTGATGGATTACCCCTACGCTCTGCTAGATGCAGCCATCTTTAAAAAAAACCTTCATCTCAAAAACAGAACCACACAGAAAATAGTCTATTAGTGAGCCCCTTTTGTGATGTAATTGGATTTCTCTCCTTGTTAGCTTGCAATGAAAATGTCATCTATATTGGTGGGCATCCATTCTGCTCAAATAAAGTTTGGCTGTCTCTAAGGGGTTAGCAGTGGAACATTTTACTTTGCTGCCAGCTGCCTGTGCAGGAAGCTTTTCATGTGTATAGAAAGAAAAATACCCATGACTGGCCTTTCCCAAGTATGGTTATCCTATGTGTCTCAACCCCACCATTTTCAATAAAGGGTTATCTCATTAGCTAGTATTAGCTAGAGAAACTTAACCCAACCACTTTGGAACAACTTGAGACTGGAAGGGACATGAATAAAGATGCAATGTGGTAGCAAAAAGGGAAAAAAAATAAACATTTTAGACTACAGCTTAATGTGGAATTAACCAGGCCTAGACTGGGCACATCAGGCAAATGCATGGTGGGCCACAGGCTGATGGCAGCGTTTCCTTACATTTAGGTGTTGCAGTTCGCGTCTCTAAGCTGGATACACAAGCTTGCACGCTGTGAAAGTATAAAACCTTACCATGCCACCACAAGTATCACACGGATGCTATTTAGCAGTTGCTTGCCTTAAAAAAAAAACAAGTTAGATCCTCTAGATCCTCCTGAGAATGCTGAGCTCCCCCTGCAGGTTGAATACAGTGAATACAGGTACTGCATTCCACCATGGAAGTCAATGGAGCCTAGCTCACTAAGCACAATGTGATTAGTAAAATAAATGAAAAATAAAACAAATAATAAAAATGTAGTAACGTGTAAAAATAATTCCTCACTGATGTCACTATCAGGGGGAACAAACCAGTTTTAACAAAATGAAAAAAATAAAAAAATAAAAAAGAATACAAAAATATATATCACAAAAAAAGTGTATTTTTATGAGCAAGTACTAAAATTAATGCCCAATCTTCAAAAAAATCCTTGCATGGAAAGAGTTAAGATACTGGCATTTGAAATGGGTTGTCTAGTTTTAAAAATTATATGATTTATAGCGTCGATCGAATTGACACTATCAAATCATATAGTGTCAACCGAACTGGCTGGGTTCAAAGATGTCCCAAATAAGACATAGGCACAGACTGACCAAATGAGGCCTTTAGACCCAAAACAACCCAAAATGCCTATGCATGGGTGGGATCACTCAGGAGATGTTGCTGAATACATATTGGGGTGTTGTTTGACAGTCACATTTGCACATTACACACAAAAAATTACTACCACAAACTTTGACAAAGGATGGTGATAAAATGAGTGCATGGAAGGAGTTAAATATCAGAATTTGAAATACCTTGGGGTGTCTAGTTTACAAAAATATATGGTTTGATCGGGTAAACGGAATTGGCAGAAACACATGCGGCAGAATGACCACATGCCAAAATTTCAATTTGTAAGATAAGCAAACAACCCAACAAACCCATGCATGGGTGGTATCCCTGTATTCAGGAAGTGTTGCTGATCTCATATTTGGGTGTTTATTGACAGTGACATATACTAGGAGCAGTAAATTCCTACCCGAAGCACAAGGTGTGTGAAAAACCCCACAAAGAAATGCTACCACGTGCTTTTACAACATGGAACATTTCAATGAGGTGAGACACAACTCTAGTACTTAATAACATTTAAATGTAACATAACTTGTAAGCCCTCCCTGATCTTGTGATCTAGCAGGTCACTATGAAACAACAATTAATAATGTTCTTTTAGGCCAGGAATTGTGGTTTTATACATACTATAAAATACATACTTAACCAAGGCAGATTACATTTTGCTCCACAAAATTATAGTCTTCTTAATTGTTAAAATGGGCCACGCAAATCCATTTATTGTTGCAGGTAGTATAGGATTATTTTCCTGACAAACATAATTATTTTTGAAATCTTTGCTGTGTAAGCAACCATGCTGTAAATACAACCTGACACTGGCATCACACTTGTGAAAAAGAGATTGTTAGGAGACAAACAGACCTCTATTTAACGCCCCTTAATCCCTATGGGCTGTTTAACCTCCCTGAGCCCTCCCCTCCGCCATTCCAGGAATAATAATTAGAGAAAGATTACTGCCATCATTGCAGCTCATAATAGGGACCGCATACAATGAGGTCCCATATATATAAGGACACAACACCTTCTCATGGTGGTTTTACTCCAGGACCTCTGCATCACAAAACTAGTGACAATCTCAGTAAAGTATGTGGAGTCTGAAAATAACAAAATCTAAGATTACCTTCACACACGTTATTGGTTAATATTCTCACTAAAATTGTTCCTTTTTTATTTAACCAGCTGAACATCAGATTTAGAGACCAGATGCAAGTGAATATTTTGTCCAGATGACATGAGGACTTCATATTTAATCATACCCCTTCATTATTTTAGCTGCATCATCCTCTTTAGTGCCTGAAGAAACATATGCCCCAACTATAGACAGCTCGTGGTACTTGGTTAAGGGTCTAATGCAGAGCAATATTTTTGACATTGATCGGTGAGGGATGTGTAGGAGATGAAAATGGCACTCTATCCCTTTGGTACTCTACGCCTTTTTATTCTTGGAAAAATGATCTCATAATCATCACATAGCATGCACTGTTTCTAACCACTGTGTATCCTATGATTTTAGTGCATGTTTTTTGTCACAACAGCTCATTACAGCCAGTTACATGCTGTGCGCTGATGCTTGTTTTGATGTTGATTTACCACTGTGGTAAACATATAGTTAGCTCTAACAAAATATCAAATATTGGAATGAAAGTAAAAATACAAGTCTATAATGACTATTTTAGGTTTAGTCAGGGAGTGGACATCAATTAAGCTAAAGAAGGGTCACTGAATCAATCCCCATGTGTCCATGAGTTATTACATACAACCTTTTGTAAAACTAGACAATACCAGGCTGTGACACTAAAAACATGGCGAGGTCCAAGCTTCAAATCCCTACCCAGGATTTCTCAGTCTGCTTGAATGGTCATAATACTATAGAGCTCAAATGCAACAACTTAATGTTAATCCCTAAACAATGAGAAAAACAGATGACAAACCAGTCAAAAGACATTATGCTATATAAAACACAGATTATTAATCAATCTTTTAAATGGTTTGATTTATACTCCTTTGTCTGATTACCAAACTGATGATGCAGATGAGTGATTACTTCAATTCTAGAACATTAGATATTATCATGATAATTTCTGGGTAAACTCAGTTAAAAATATAGACAACTTCAGAATAAGTAGCCACCATTGTCTGAAATTACTCTGAGAATTTAGTAGGATACTAAATATGTCTGAGGTATCAGCTACAATTTTGTAATATTTATATAATTATACCATACAATCTAGTGTGTTTTTGTATTTATTGTAGATTAAGGCTGTACAGATAGCGTCTTAATATTTATTTCATGGTAATGACAGTGGTCAACTTGTAATGCTTACTACTTAGATTTAGTATGTGCACCATGGTGTCTAAATGCCTGGTGTAAATAAATGAAACCCAAACCAGAACCACTTTGATTATATTTGCAGTTTTCTGTTGTGCACTTTATGATTTTCTCACTTAAGACAAGCAGAATAATCTGCTTTCATCTGGTGCCTGTACTTTTTGGATGACAGGCGGAAAGCTTATGATAATTTGGTTCTTCAGCTACACCACTTTTGGGAACAGGCTCATTTCTAGGAACTTGGGGAATATGTATTACTTCATTAAATGACGTGAAAAACAAGCATGTAGCCCAAAGGATTTGGAAAAGACCACTAATGACGATGGGCTTTATTTTGGCCTCTTTAGTGGTTCTGTAAAGCCAACCAATTCATTTATCCAGTCCCATTTCACCCCTCCCCTTGTGATTTGAGGAATACAAACATAGAATATCTGTTTCAATGCTAAGAGATAAGCTCTTCAAAACGTGGGACATGACTATACACAGCCAATTTGAATTTGAATATGAATTTATTCTTAAGGTTGTTGATTAGGCATCCTGATGTAGGGATCCAATAAAGCTTAGCCCACTCTTAGGTATCCTTTTTCATGGTAAAGTAATTTTGCTGCCTTAGACTGAACCCTGTATAATTAGTCAGCTATACTGACTCTGATCAGCTGTTGTATGCTGAATCGATACTTTATAGAAGAATATACACAACACCACGCCAACACAGACGTTTTGTATCGCTCTGCAAACAAATTTTTATACTGCTGCTTCCAGTTATCTTCTGAAAAGAGTCTTTCTGTAATATTTACAATTACAGAAACAGAGTTTGACATCTGACAACAATCATTTGCCCTATCTAGTCTGCCCTACTCAGGGCCAGAGTAAGACATTGTATGCCCCTGGGCTACAGGTACTGTGTGGCCCCCACTAATATCGGTTTGGGCATAATTAGCTTGACATCTCTAAACACGTATGGACGGTAGGGTGACCACATTTTATTTCTGCCATACCCCTCACATTTTCGTAAATATTAGACCCTGCTGCCACGCTCCCTAGCATGCAATCACTCCCTCCGCTCCCGCACCAACAAATAGGTATAGATCAAATAAACAACACATAAAACAGCACTTGCATGTATAGATCAACTGAATAAGACATGCAAACCTTATATCTGCAGGTATACATAACTACTGTATGGAAACATAGCATAGCAGGTATAGATCAACACACACACAAACCCAGCTTTGCATGTATAGATAGATTGAAATTCACATGTTAACTCAGTACTGAAGGCGTAGAATCAGACATACAAATCCTGTATTTGCAGGTATAGAATAATAGTGCCAGGGCCCTGGTAATCAGGTTGGGTAGGAGCCTCATTGCAGGGGATACGTGGGGTTCTGTCTGCACACGGCGATGCATGTTAACCAAAGGATAAGACAGACAGGCACAAAGGAATACACCCCAGGTAGAATTCCAGGTAATGTTATGTATTGTATATTATGGCAGGACAATTAAACAATCTCTTAGCAAGAAAATGTACGTATGGTAGGAAGCCCACTGGACAGGGCTGAAGGCAGGAAGCCCACTGGACAGGGCACAAGGCAGGAAGCCCACTGGCTATACCACATTCTTTTACTTACCTTCCAGAAGTTGTGCGGAAATGTGATCTGACCAACAGCTAAGTCACAAATATAGAGAAACAGAATGTGCTGATAACACACAAACAATGATAATCTTCCATGTCTTCATTGAACACACCCATTAAACAATCACAGTGCTGGCAGAAAAATTAAGTGAACCCTTGGATTTAACTGTCAAACCTACTTTGGTGGCAATAACATCAACCAAGTGCTTCCGGTAACTGCAAATCCAACCTGCACAATGTTCAGGAGGAATTTCATACAGAACTGCACAAGCTCAGCCATATTCCTAGGATGTCTGGTGTGAACGGCTCTCTTGAGGTAATTCCACGGCATCTCTATTGGGCTCTGACTGGACTACTCCAAATGGCCTGAATTGTCTCTATTTATAAACAATATGTCTACCTGTGAACTGATGAATATATAAACTCTTATTATTTTGTAGCCCTTTTTAGCTTCATGCAAATCAAAAATTCTTGATTGTAGACCTTCTGAGATTTATTTTTCTTAGGCATGGTTCACATCAGTAGATGCTTCTTGAGAATAGCAAGCTCAAAATGTCAGTTTTTTTTTTTAAGACCAGGTAGCTCTAAAACACACCTCTAATCCAATTTCATTGCTTTCAAGACTCCATTAGTTTTTGTTGAAGTGATTAGCCAAGAGGTTCACATGCTTTTCTTTATCCAACCAATACTTTGAATATTTGAATGTTGTCTTTAATAAGGACAAGAACAATACAATTGTGTGTGTTTTATTAGTTAAACTGATTGTGTTTGTTTATTATTATAGCTTACATGAAGATCATATACCGTATTGGCTCGGATATAGGCCGCCCCCGTATATAGGCCGCACCCTAAAAGTTTGGTGCTTTTTTAAAGAAAACGTTTTTTTCTTTAAAAAAGCACCAAAAAAACATGCTGCCACTCTGTCTCCCCCCCCCCGAGATATGCTGCCACTTCCCCCCCCCCCGAGATATGCTGCCACTGCCCCCCCCGAGATATGCTGCCACTGTCCTCCTCCTCCCCCCACCGAGATATGCTGCCACTCTGCCCCCCCCCCCCGGCACCGGAAGTTGTATACGCGTATTGCGTAGATGTCTCCCTCCGGCCCCGCAAGACACCCGGGAGTCTGCTCTGGTAAGTCTTGGGGGCAGAGGTAAAACGTATCGTGCGGACGGTCACCGGCTGCGGCGATGCGGGTAAACAACCTCCGCTCCCACGGGGGGAGTCCCGGCAAGGGAGATTGTTAAAGCACATCGTGCAGATGTCCCGGCAGCGGAGGCTGTTTACCCGCATCGCCGCAGCCAGTGACCGTCCGATGCGCTTAGACAACTTCCCGTGCCGGCACCCCCCCCGTGGAAAGTGCTGGCAGGGGAAGCTGTCTGAGCGTATCGGAGAGTAGGATGCAGGTCCCCTGCACCGCTGTCAGGGATCTGTATCCTAACCCCACTGCATGTCCCGGGCGTCGGGCGCTAGACCCCGAATATAGGCCGCACCCCCACTTTAAAGACTTAAAGTGGGGGGGAAAAGTGCGGCCTATATTCGAGCCAATACGGTATTTTAAGACAAATTTATACATAAATGCTGGTAATTCTGATTCTATGATTTCTAGCAACTGTATAGATATATACATATCCCATGCATGTTTAAATTCATTCACTGTATCAGCCTCTATCACTTCTGCTGAGAGGCTGTATCTATTTCATGGGATCCATTGAAATTCAGCAGGTTCCCTCTAACTTTGAAGCTCTTCCTGCCCCATCAGTGCCCATTCACGTTTACCCTGTAGGTCAAATGAGACTAGTTCGAGGCCCTGGTGGCGTTAACGCCAACAAATAAGACGAACATGGGCACTCATACTTTCACAACTTGACTGTTCTACGAAGAAACAGGTAGCAGCTCTTCCTCCCTGTTATCCTTACTCTGCCTGAGAGGCCACTCACTATACACATACATGGGAAGCTTCTTAACGAGCTGACCTTGAGACTTTTGAGACATTAATCCTTTAATAGCTAGTCGTGAAGACTGTAAGTAGTGACTCGCCATGAGTGTTTAACAAATTGCTCTAATACTGGTCCTTATAGAAACATTGGTTTGTCATTGTTTAAAGATATATTTAATTAAGTCACTTGTAATCAAGCAGGGGAATCAACCACAACATATTGGTAGCAAAAGCAGACATACTTATAGCAAAAGCACCTTATATATGATTTTTTTTTCAATTTTCTTGATGTGAATTACTAATACCCTTCCTTCTTGAACAGTTTATAATGCCTTTGCAAGAAAACAGATGTAAAATTCAAATTAGGAAGCACCCAGATCCCCACCAACACGTGTACATAAGTGCTATAAATATATAATACTTCCCAGTGTCTGCGACTGCCCAAATATCACTCTTCCTCAGAGTGCAACAATACGAATAAATCCAAAGTTGGGGCGCAATGACATGGAAGGGAAAAAAATGAAAACAGTACAATTTAGTTAGGAAGCCAAGAGCAAAACACGTCGAGAGAGCAGTTTTAAAAGACACTTTTTACCCTTTTTTTACTGGACTGTGCTGTAGACTCTGAGAGGATCAAGGGACATTAAATCTACTATACATGGTTATTGCCATTAGCGCTTTACCCAATTGTAAGTGCAATTCAACTTCCTGTAAATTCCATGATCAGAGTTACTATCACTATTGTGGTCTGTTTTATCAATTTTTAAACATATATATATCTAAATATTAAAGATATTTTTCTAGAGAATCATCAGATGGGCTTGATATTTCTACTTTACGTAGAGGTGTACCACTCACAAATATTCACCCTTTTACCTAACTATATTACACTATTTTAATTTTTTCCCTTCCATGTCATTGCGCCCCAACTTTTAATTCTGATTATCCTGGCCTGTTTGTTTTAAATTACTTTTCAAACTATATACGTTGCAGTAACATATCTTCTTGACAATATTCTGATCTGGCATCAAATAAAATGTTGGTGCTTTTCAGATAAAATGTTACCCAGGCTTTGTGCATAAGAATGGAGAAGTCCTGTGAAACATTATTAATGGAAAGAGTTGATTTAAATTAGAAGAGAAGTGTAAAGGGAACATGCCCCTGTTAAAATTAATAAACCTGTAGGTCTATCTATTCCATGATATGAAACACTTACCAGAGTTGTGATTGAACTGAAGAGCTTTTATTAACAAGAAAATCACATTATTCAGCCAAAGGATACATACATGATGCCTACTTGTATCAAAAAGGTAGACAATATTTGTTAAAAATATACTTATAATTCAGGCTATATAAATATTTCTGGAATTAAAGAATCAGGCATTGTTAAAGACAAAACAGATTGTTGAAACAACAAGGAAAGAGAATATATATCTATTACAGGGTTTGACAAATTTGGTTTGGAATGATCAAAGAATGCAGGAGCCAGTTTTTCCCCAATGTATTATCTTCACATATTTAAAGTTTTGGTCACAGCATCACAAGTCCCCTTAATATTATATATAATAATTAAGAAATATGCCACATAATAAAGATAATGTATACATTAATTATTTATTACAAAATATAGGTAATAAATAATAGAAAAAGCTTTTAAAAAAGTATTGATAAATTAATGAAAACATGAATCCATTTAATAAGCCGATACATTAATACAGTAAATTATTCTTAATAATTGATAAATATTAACTTGATAAATAATCAATGTCCATTAATTAAAGTTGACAAATGCAGTAGTACATTATTAAATACAACCTGAATGTAGCTGGAACAGGGTTCAGTGTGCCTGTCATTTCTGTATGCTCTGTGCTTGCATGTCACGTGATAAGGTGCTACCGCCCCCGGTCATACCAGCAGCAAGCCACCTGTAAAGGTGCACGTTGTTTATTTTACACAGTTTCACAGCCAGTGTCAGGAACACCATCAGTACAGACACAGAGCCTGGGTTTCCATGTCAATACCATTATCCAGTCCACTGCTCTACCCCTTTCATAAGCACATCTTTTGACAGCAAGGACGAGGTTAGGGCTAGTAATGCCTGGGTATTTCTTCGGTGCTCCTCCATAACTATGCATACATACTAACATCCAGACTCGCTCTTATGTCATACACATACATTCTCTCTCCCAGGCACCATTAACCCTAGGCTCACCCCTAACACTCCGACACCTTAAGCTGACATACACACTCATGATAACACCATACACTGACAATATACATTTTAACAACAAATACTAAACACACAGTTGTGCTAACACCATACCCTAACATACACTTATACATGCTAACACACACACTAACACCATATGCTGACATTTGCACTCACACTAATGTGATATAGTAACACAGGCAAGATCATACGCTCACACACACTAACACTACACTCTTTTAAACATGCACACACTATCCAACAACATACACTAACATACACACGGACTTTAACACAATACGACCAATAGTATGTGAACGCCCCTCTTTATTATTGAGTTTTGTTGTTTTAGTTGTTTCAGCTATACCCATTGCTAACAGGGTTAAAAGAATCAATCACATAGGCATGACATATCCATAGACAAACATTGGCAGCGGAATGGGTTATACGTAAGGGTTCAGGGACTTAAAAATGGGCCACAACTCAGTTTGTGAAATTTCTGCCCTGCTAGAACTGCCCCAGCCCATTGTAAGTGCTATTGAAGTGTTCAGTAGTTTCAACAGCTCAGCCACAAAGCAATAGACCACTCACAGAGTATGGCTACTGAGGGATGAGGTGTGAAGTTTCTAAAAATCATGAAGTTGGTTTCTGTGGTCATGCAGCTGTACACAAGCGGAAGGAACTACGCACAATGCCAAGTGTCAGCTGGAGCGGTGCAAAGCGCATCACCACTGGACCCTGGATCAATGGAAACATGTTCTCTGGAATTATGAATCACGGTTCACTAAGTGGAAGTCTAATGGATGAATCTGGGTTTGGCAGATGTCAGAATGCATAGTGCCTACTGTAAAATTTGGTGGAGGAGGGACAATCGCCTGGGACAGTTTTTCAGGATTTGGGGTAGGCTCCATAGTTATAGTGAAGCTAATAATATAGCAAAGACATTTTAGACAATTGTACACTTCCAACTTTGGTTTGAGGGAGTTTGGTAGGGAGGAACTCAAGTGGCCTGCTTTCACCCCTGACCTTAACCCCATCGAACACCTCTGGGATGAATTGGAACGCAGATCGCAGACCAGGCCTTCTCAGCACCTGACCTCAGAAATGCTCTTTTCCCACAGAAACACTCCAAAATCGCGTGGAAACCTTTCCCAGATGAGTGGAAAATATTTTAGTTGCAAAGAGGGCCAACTCTATATTAACTCATGGGTTTGGAGTGGGATGTCCACATATACCCACTGACTTACACTATACATACATAATATACACACTTTAATACTATACACACACACTGATTCTGGCACTATACATATACACATACACACGGACTCTAACATTACAGTACAGCATAATGCAAGTTATGTGGTCCCGCTGGGCACCTCAGCTACTGAGCGCCTCAGTGACCCCCTGTACCCAAGCAGTGCATCCTGGCGTCATTGCTTTTAGGACCAGGCACCGGGCATACCCTCCTGAAGGCAGCCCTGGCCTGTCGCATGCAAAATACTAGCCAGGAAGTGATTTATTGTCACCATAGCAACCTGGCATCTGGGGTTTGTTGAGCCCAGACATTACATAACATTTTCTGGTGGTACTGCACAGGTTTCCATGTTTGTGTTTTCATTAAGGGGAGTACTGCTTGAATACCTTTGCTTTTCTTAAGCATATTGTGACAGAAACACAAAAGGCATTAGTTCATATTGCACCCAAAATTTGCACAAAAGCACATAATATATCCCAGCATGCAACCAAGTTCCTGCTCTGCATAATGGACTCCAAAATGTCTTTGACATGGACAAAAGGCTAATGCTCATTTAACAGCATTTTTTTTTTAAACTCTGCAACATTTTTTCCAATATATGCAAAACAAAAACAGTAAAAAAGGGGAAATAGGTATTAAATCCCCAATGACTTTCACAACAGTTGAGCAAAATCTTTAATTACAAATACCGACAAACGGTAAGGTAAAAAATGATAACAAAATATCAGTAATTTGCATGCACTCCTAATTAACCAATGTCTTTGTTTTTGTTTACAAGTCCACTATACATATTAAATGAAAGGGGTTACATAAACGAGCCATCATCTTATCTGTAAAAAAAACAAAAAACGTTTTGAGCAGGGTTAAGCCTGTAGTAAAAGGTATTGTAATAGGATAATCCAATATCATATAAGGTATAGTAGAATCGGTCTTCAAAGTACAAATTTCAAAGTTGATCGAATTGCGATACTTTTTGGCAGTAGCAGCTCTGTGCTGCAGACATCAAAATATCGCATTTGTCATGATTTAGAAAAAATGGTGGGAAAAACCCCCACCAGGTATGCAAAGTACCTCCTCCTAGCTTATCGCTGGCTTAGGTGTGAAACAACATATATTAAGCCTATCAGAAGCACACCACGGACACCCAACATAAGTATGAGGAACAGCAGAAGTATCGACATGACTGGCTCCACCACTTGATTGCCAAGGTTCCATCGAGGGAAGCCCATGTTGACCAGCTGCTGGTTAATATCAGTGAAAGGAGATCGGCCGTTCTCTCTTGCCCCATCTCCTGGAGCTTGCGGACGTCCTGCTCCAGCATTGTTTGCTGTGTTAAAAAATCCCTATGGGAAATAAGAGACACTACTAACCAAGGTCTAGTGTATTATAACTGAAATTATGTGCTCAGTTTGAAGGTAAGATTAATAAAAAACAAATATACAATACTGCCACTACAAAACAAATACTTCTACTACAAAACAAAAAAAAGAGAAACTACTGTTTGTTTCTGTGGAATTCCCGACTGCCAATGTTCAAGAAAAGCAGAACAGAGTAAGATTAGTACTTGTTTTGTTTTGTTTTTTAACCAAAAGTTAAAAATGTCTCTATTATAATATAATTTGTTTTGTTTGTGTATGCAGGGGTAAGATATTTGTGTATATTATTGATGGCACAATCATCATGCCTACAAATAATAGTAATATATACATACATCTATTCCCAGAACAAGTTGCAAGGTATTCAGAGAAAAAATGTCATGCACTATTTCATATATAGTTCAGAAAATGCACAGTACTTAATGAAAAGACAAACAACAGTAATATTTGAGATAATTTTAAAAGATTTGTCATACACAAATGTCAAGGTGAGAAAGCATGCATAGAAGATCTGGTAATGCTTACATGAAGTAGCGCTGGCAATATAAACAAGCAATGTTTCTGATTGAACTTGTTAAGCACTAAGAATTGTTCTAAACAACACAGACTGAATCTTTCTGAGATATTGTTGCTGCAACAATAAGCAAGTTAAAAAGAGGACAGCCACGACATATATCCTTCAAACTCTTCACATCAAGGCAATGCATTAAAGAATTATATCCGTGCCAACAAACGGCAAAACCAGTAGGAATGAAGAGCTGCTTCTGTTGTCTGTGATCAATGCAATAGAGAGATGTTTATTAAATACCGTATTTGCTCGATTATAAGACGAGGTTTTTTTCAGAGCAAATGCTCTGAAAAATACCCCTCGTCTTATAATCGGGGTCGTCTTCTAATCAGACCTCAAATAGAGGTCTGATTAGGAGACTAAGATCCAGATCCCCCGCACCGCTGCAGGGGACCTGGATCCTCCTGTCGTCGCCCCCCCACACACACACACACTTACCGGTGCTTCCGGAGGTGAAGTTGGCAGCGGGGGTTTGTATGCGTCCGTCGCAAATACCTTCCCCGACTGTCAGAGATCAGAGTTCAAGAGTTCCTGATCTCTGACAGCCGGGGAAGGTATTTGCGACGGACGCATACAAACCCCCGCTGCCAACTCCACCTCCTTCCGGCTGCCGCGGAATGAGACGTCAACCCGCTGCCCCGGCAATACAGCAGGAAATTGGAAGCACCGGTAAGTAAGTAAGTAAGTGTGTGTGTGTGTGTGTGTGTGTGTGTGTGTGTGTGTGTGTGTGTGTGTGTGTGTGTGTGTGTGTAGGGCATTTCTGGAATGCCTTACACCCCTATATGCCACTCTGGCACTTAGGGGGTTAAAAGGCATATTATGGGGCAGAGTGGCATATAGGGAGGTATAAGGCATTTCAGGAGGCAGAGTGGCGTTAAGGGGGCATTTAATAGTGCACTCTGCCTCCTGAAATGCCTTATACCTCCCTATATGCCACTCTGCCCCATAATATGCCTTTTAACCCCCTAAATGCCAGAGTGGCATATAGGGGTATAAGGCATTTCTGGAGGCAGAGTGCTCTATATAATGCCTTTTAACTCCCTTAATGCCACTCTGCCTCCTGGAATGCCTTATACCTCCCTATATGCCACTCTGCCCCATAATATGCATTTTAACCCCCTAAATGCCAGAATGGGATATAGGGGTATAAGGCATTTCTGGAGGCAGAGTGGCACATAGGGGGTCAAAAGGCATACCATGGGGCACAGTGGCATATAGAGGGTTAAAAGGCATATCATGGGCCACAGTGCCATATTGGTGTGGCAAGCCTGGGGGCAGATGTGCGTAACTGGGGGACAGGTTGGAAAATACAATAGAAAATATAAAAGAAATAAAAACAAAAAAAAAATATTTTTCTCAATCATAGCTTTTATTAAAAAAAATAGTTTACATGAATTAACATTTACTGGTAAAACTTTTTTCCTTTAGGGTCGTCTTATATTCAGGCTTTTTCTTTTTTTCCTAAGTTAATATTCAGATTTTGGGGGGTCGTCTTATAATCGAGCAAATACGGTAATTTTGTTCTAAAGCTTTTTAGCTGAGTTTGATACCTTTCATGGTGCCAAAGAAAAAAAAATAAAAATAAAAACGTGAAGTCTCATATGGTTTCTGGACCTAAGGAGCTTAACCTCAGATTAAGTTATTATTAGATCTATTTTTTTATTTGTCAAATAAGAAAATCTACTTTTTCTCCATCTTCTTTTGGATTAAATATATTATTTTTGTTGCTTTAAAAGGACTGTTTAAAAATCCAGAGCTCCAGTCTTCTCCCCTATTGTACAAGGAAGCCCAGCTAGGTTTTATAGACATTGGAGGTCGAAAATGCTACTGGCCGATGTGTACCCTAAAAACAATAGTAACTGACTTGTTTTATAGGCAGACGGACTGGAGGAGCCAGGAGAACTAAATAAGTTTACATTCAACACGCTATAGCTAATTTAAAACATCTTTCAATTTAAAAATCTCCCACTGTTAAATACTTACCGGACGAGTGTTCTCTCTTGACCTCACCCGTGGGTCATCGTCTTGGACAATTTCTCCATTGGCCAAAATTCGAACCATTTTCTATGTACCTAGTGAAATATAAAATTATTTAATACTGATTTAATAATGTCCGATACTACAGTGTACTTTGGCCCATTAGTCTTAATGATTTACTAGATTAAAACAGCAACCTACAATAGTCACTTTCTCATTAACATACATAGTTATTGTAGCATCTTGTGATTTTTTGTTTGGACCGGCAAGAGTAATAGTACCCAGAGTCTCAGCGTTATTGCACGTTTTGCGCATTTCTTTATTTGTTTGCATGAAAAGCAGATTGTTTGAAAGAACACAGTCCTAATACCCATATGTTAGCTTGCGCTGCGGATAAATATTTGCATAAAACAATCAAAAGATATACTGCACAATGTTACAAAATAACACATGCAGAAATGTTTTTCACAATATGGCAAACTCAGCTAAGGCCCCTTGGGGTGAACATTAGTAAGAATGTATGGTCCACAAGTTATCCAGCTGTTGTGCAACTGCCACTCACATAAAGCTCAACTGGAACGCTACCTGTAGACAACCTCTGCCTTACAGCAGGCCGTTAGCAAAGGCAGGGTGAATGTAAACTGACTCTGGTGCAAATTTAAAATGTGATCTTATCACCATAACAACCAAGGAAGCGATCCTATTACTATTATTATTATCTTTTATTTACATAGCGCTAACAATTTACGCAGCGCTTAATACAATGCATATATTCAAGGGGTACGACAAGATGAGAATTGTCAGACTAAGACAAACCGATACATTAGGTGGAGAGATCCCTGCTTCCAAGCTATCCTATCAGCAGTCCTGTCTCTTCATCGAAATGTTGCACCAGCATCCCTTTTTATTTATTTAAATTTACAAGCGTGTTTTAACATATATCAGCTTGGGGATTTTTGGCTATTACACGTTTATGTATAAAAAGGGATTGCTGTGCAACGTTTGAATGAAGAGGTGTTATCTCTACAACCGCGGAAGTTGCTATGTTGCTATGGCGACAAGACCTTTGTCCAAACGCTGCACCAGAATCCCTCTTTATACAGTAACGTGCATTAGCTAAAATCACCAATACTTCAACTCTCCATGAAATTAATTTATTTTTAATTAATAAAAACCTAAATTCACGGGAGGCCGTCACATTGATAAGCTTGCACGCTCCGAAAAGAATACAGCTCCATTCTCATATGGAACGGTACCGAAAGCCGGACCGCATATTGCACGGCACGCGGACACTGTGTCGAGGACAGGACTTTTTCTAACAGAAGGAACACGCTTACCACGCACAGGAATGCCGTTTACTTCCTGACAGAGGCCGCAGCTCTACAGCTCCTGCTACGATACAGGAAGTAGGGACGAGCCTCGCCGACGCTGACTGCAACAGCTTCCCTTCCAGTGCTGTGCTCAGCACCTCCCTCTGCCGGCATTCTTGTATACTGCAACTGTAACTTTTTTGTATTGAATGCTGTAACAGGAACAAGCTTTGTGTGACCAGGTATATAGAATGGCCTGTTAATTGCCTCTGCCAAGAAGATTTGGGTGGAGTTCCAGTTATGTTCCAAAACATTCTCTGCAATACCCCAGAAAATAACCAGAATGATGACCCTAATCTCCCAGGTGTCTATCTTTAGGGCGAAATGGCTAACTCCCTTGTTCCTCCTGTGATGCCCTTCTTCTCTAAGTGCATGATATTTATATGCGTAAGCTCAATACTATGCGTACAAATAATTGGGTGTGCAAATGAAACTGTGTACATATAAGATTTTTAATCACATCTTTACACATAATGGGGCCTATGGCACGTTTCCCTGCTATGGCTCAATTAGTTTAAAGGGCAACGGAGATGGAGGTCTATTCAACTGCCAGGCCAGAGCCCTAGGGTGACCACATCTACCAATTTTCCCAGGACGTATATACATTTCACATGTTGTAGACTAGCATATGTAAAATGCTGCCCTGTCGCATGTTGAAT
Organism: Spea bombifrons; assembly: GCF_027358695.1. Classification (NCBI taxonomy): domain Eukaryota; kingdom Metazoa; phylum Chordata; class Amphibia; order Anura; family Pelobatidae; genus Spea; species Spea bombifrons. The sequence continues at coordinate 16,975,341 of NC_071097.1, read as the reverse complement.
GTTATACATCACTCATACTGCAAAGCAGCAGTTGTGCTGGTTGTCAATACGTTAAATGTATATGTGTTGGATGATGTGGTCATCCTATGGCACAGACCTCGCCACTAACACTTCCTGCTCTGAGGTTTGGGTGCCACCTGTTGCTGGGTGCCAGATATGACATCATATCATGGGATTCTGCACCCTGCAGCAAGAGTTAAAGCAGGTTTTACCACCAGAGGTAAAAAAAAAGAAAAGAAAATGGTCCAATCGCCAAAAAGATTCCTTTAATTTTTATCAGGATAAGACCGCGTTGTGGAACCCTGTGGTTTTCACATTAAAGCATGACTGGAACTATATTTGATTTTCATTAGGACTGAAAATGCTATTGTAAATTTCATTAAATGTATCTAAAAATTGTATTTGTCTTTTTCCCATAAGAAAAAAAAGACAAGTGAAAAGACAATTCCTGCTTCAATTTTAGAATTCCTCCACAAGTAGTTTCTTATTATTTCTTATTATTTGTTTTATATAGCGCCATCATATTCCTTTGCACTGTAACATGACATTACAAGTAGTATATAAAATAATAATTTGCCTTGCAGAAACAACAGGTGATGAGGGCCCTGCTCAAACAAGCTTACTGTCTAGAGGGGTTTTCATTCTTGCAACTGGATATTATACAGGGGCATTGTAGCAAAGTCAGATGTGGGCAATTGAATATGCAAGACACAGTGCACGAGCATATCACTGCATATCATCAAAACATCTTGGATAACATCAGAATAATAAGCTGTATGATGATGGGAGTTTTTTTGTTTGTTTTAGGCTTCCTGTTGGGCTATAAGCCCTCTCCTTTCATCTTTTTTGAAGAATCACAAACACTACACATGGGGCTCTCAGCTTAGGCAATAATCACACTGTGTATAGCATAACCTTTTTGGCACCAGGGACCGGTTTGTGGAAGACAATTTTTCCACGGACAGCGAACGGGGTGTTTTGGGCTTGTTTCAAGTGCATTACATTTATTGTGCATTTTAATTCTATTATTATTAAATTTAAAATATAATGAAATATATTTGCAACTTCCCTGGTTGTCTTTCCATCTATAAAAAGCACAAACAATTGTGCCACTCTACCCTCCAGATATGCTACTCTGCCCCCTGATATGCTTTATGCCCCCCAGATATGCCACTCTGCCCCCTTAGATATGCCACTCTTCCCCCATAGATATGCCACTCTGCCCCAGATATGCCACTCTGTCCCCTGATATGCCACTCTGCCCCCTGATATGCATTATACCCCCCTAGACATGCCACTCTGCCCCTGATATGCTTTATGCCTCCTGCCTCCTAGATATGCCACTCTGCCTCCCTGATATGCCACATTGCCCCCCTGATATGCCACTCTGCCCCCACCTATGCAGAAGTAAGAGTGTCAGGAGTTACATGACCTCCAGACGCACAGACTCCAGAGAGTGCGGGGAGCACGGCTCAACTAGAGTCTGACTAAGAGGAGACCTGAGGCTCTGAGAGGAGACCATTGTGGCTTTACAGGCAAGTCCTGTAAATGCAATATTGGGTGCTGGAGTTGGCCTTTGGTGTGTGCGATGTAAGCCTGGAATTTAGGATTCCCATGTATTTATTCCATCCATACCTTTAATGCTGAATTTGCATGTGAATGCAATGATATGTTTAACCTCTTAACGTCCAATAACGGGCCAGGCACGTCACACAAAAACGATCAGGTAACGACCAATGACGTCATTTCAGGCATTCAGCAACCCAGAGATCGGCATCAGAGGCCATGCCTGGCTCCTCCCCGGGGTGTCAATGTCCGCCTTACAATGTAAGGAGGTGGATGCCAGTTTCAAAAGCGTTGAGGAGACGATCAACGATCAATGATGTCGCTGTAATGCCTCGATAGCCAGGCATTCAGCAACACCGAACTCCCACCCCAGGATGCGCTGTGAGCACTCTGGAGAGCAATCACAGCCGCCACTGCGAGAAACTTTGCCACTCACAAGATGTGGGGCATCCTTTAAAAAAAAAGTTGGCTCCCCTTGCAGGTTGAATACTGCATTCAACCATGCAAGTCAATGGAGCCCAGCTTTGTAATCACAATGTGATTAGTAAAATATTAAAATAAATAATAAAAAGAAAATATAGAAAAAATAAAAATAGCTAAAAATAAATAAATGTGGTAACATTAAAAAATAATTATGCAGTGATGTCACCATCAGAGGAACCATCCAGTTCCAGCAAAATGTAAAAAAAAAAAAAAGTCCAAAAAGAAAAAAAATAAGTAAATAAAAATTACTGTATCTACCCAAAAATCTTGACATGTAAAGTGTCAAAATACAGTTAAAATAAAAGCATTTCAAATACCCAAAGGCGGTCTAATTTAAAAAAATGAATGGTTTGATGGGGTAAATTGGAGTGGCCAGGTTCAAAGATAGGGCACAGGCACAGGCTGACCAAAATGGGAAAAAAGCGCACTTTCCAAATGTGGTCTTTTAGCCCCCAAACACCAGACAAACCCATGCATGAGTAGTATCACTATAATCAAAAGATGTTGCTGTACACGTATTGGGGTGTTGTTTGACAGTGACATATACCAGGAGCTGTAAATTCACACCTGAAGTACAATTTATGTGATGAAAAACAAATGCCCTGGGGTGTCTAGTTTTCAAACGTATATGGTTTGATGGGGTAACTTGAATTAGCTGGCTTCAAAGATGGCCCACTTAGGACATGGGGGCAGTAGGACCAGATGTTAAAGTTCCAAATGGAAAAATGCGCACTTCCCAAATGTGGACTTTTACCTCCCAAACAACCTGACAAACCCATGCATGAGTGGTATCACTGTACTCGTGAGATGTTGCTGAACATATATTGTTCTTGTTTGACAGTGACATACACCATGAGCTGTAAATCCATACTTGAAGGGCAATTTTGTGTGATAAAAAACACAAAATAAATTACTGCCACAAAGTTTGACAAAGGGTAGTAGTAGAATTAGTGCATGGGAAGGATTAACATACCATCATTTGAAATACCTTGAGGTGTCTAGTTTTCAAAAATATATGATTTGATGGGGTAAATTGCATTGACCGGCTTTAAAAATACCCGAAATAGCACATGGCGCAGAATGACCAGATTTGAAAAAAAAATTGGTTTTGAAATAGCAAAACGCTACTTGTACTTATTGCCCAATAACTTGCCAAAAAAAAAAAAACATAAAAACATTGGGTATTTCTAAACTTAGGACAAAAAGTAGAATCTATTTAGCAGGTTTTTTCATTAACTTTTTTGGATGAGTAAAAGATTTTTCAAATAAAAGTGAGAAAAAGTGGGATTTTTTCATCATATTTTATTTTATTTTTCTATAAGAAATTAGATGATATGATAAAAAAAATGTATATTATGAAAGCCCTTCTTGTCCTGAAAAAAACAATATATAATTTATATACTAAATGAGTAAGGAGAAAATTACAGGTAAACACGAGCACTGCAAAAATGTTAAAACAGCCTTGGTCCCAAAGGGTCTTTAAGGGGTTAATCTATACCTGCAAATACAAGGAGTCCCCCAGGAATCAATCAGTGTCCCCCCAAACTTAAATTTACCTCCATGTGCCCCAGACAGGTTGACTCTGAAGTTAGTCAGTCTATGCAGTCCCAATTGGTCCCCTAGCCCAATTGCTCACCCAGCCAACCTCTGCCTCTCTCGATGAAAATACTCGCCGCTGGAGAGAAGTGTCGACTGCCCCTTCTCCCAGGAGTCCACTTAGCCGCTGGGGAGTGATCCCGCCTGCATCCTCTCCCTGGTGTTGTAACTGCCGCTGGGGAGGGAAGACAGGTTCCTCTGCTCCCAGAATGTTGGTCTGCTGCTGGAGAGACGGGCCGGCTGCCACATCTCCCTGCCGATGGCTACCATAGCCAGCTAGTTCATGGGAGTCTGATTAGGGCAGACCAGACAGGGTTTTCCGGTCACCCTGTGCCCCCAATGAACACAGGGTTACTTAGACATAAGAGAGGATTGGGCAGGCAGGCAAGGAGTCTCCCCAGGAATCCATCAGTACCCTCCTCCCAAACTCAAATCTACCCCCATGTGTCCTCAGGGAGTTACTGTGACATATGTCTTATTCAGTTGATCTATACCTGCAAATCATAGGATTTTGTTCATGAAGCTTTGTTCCCTTTCCCTATTAAGCCTGGTATGTATGGGATAGTGATCTTTCATGCATAAATAAGATCATGTTGGGAAGGTCGGACAATCAATAATTACCAAGGGTCACAAAACTGGGTGCAATCCCAAATCCACATTTTCTTTGTTTTACAGATTAGAACTAATAAAAACTATGAGACTAGTATTTGACTAAAGAGCTCTATGATTAATCTGTTCATGGCATTGATGTATTGATGGTCTTTAATGTCAACTAGAGCACTTATTTATATACCCATTTCACCAACCCCACTGTGGATATTATGTTATCCTACTTGGCCCATGATTTTTAAATGATGGGAAAAGGGTCTTCTTTATTCCATCAATGCATAGGGAGGGGTTTAAAGGTTATGCTTTTGGCCTGGATTCCTTAATCCACCATTTTATTTATTAATTCCATACTTCAGATTATTTCATGCCTATTCACCCCTTTCTGGTGTGCATTCTGCTATTGATTGCTAGCCTGTGCTTCTTGCCCTTATTTTACTGCCAGACTATGGTCAGTGAATCTGTAAGGCCCTGGAATGGAATGAGACATAAAGACCCTATTGCCACTGGGTCATTTAAACTACTTATTGACACAGAAACCAGCAGTCCTGGCCAATAGTAAACTATGAAAACAATTATAAATGAATGCAACATGTTTTCAACAAAAATGGCAACTCTAGCCCCAGATCTTAACGTCCACACATCTTTGCCCCATTCAAAATGTGTCCTTTTCGGTCACTGTCTATTCAGGAATGTGGCCCAGTGCACTCTTTAAGGAGATGAATATGTGCACTCCTGTGTGTTTTGCAAGCACTAATACAATTATCCTTTGACATATTCACTGTTTCCTATGGAGCAGAGAGGGAATCACCAGGTGATGTAAATTACACACACAATTCAGTTTCACAACAATAGTGCAGGATAGGAACTTTGGGGGAATATGTCTTTGGTGCAAGGCTTCTCCTCTCTACAGCTGTGTCAGAGTGAATAGTTTCACAACTCACAAAAGAAATGAACAACCTTAATTTAAGATGAATTGGACTCCACCTATATAGATGACACTTTCATTGCAGCTAACAAGGAGGGAAATCCAATTACATCACAAAAGGGATTACCAAATAGACCATTCAGCATGGGATGCTAGGAAAGGGGTGGGGGGTCAATAGTGGACATAGCATTCAACTCATGCCTGCCTGGCTGAGTGTGTGTGTGGGCATGTCCATGAAAATATAACAGATAGCTAGGACTTGTATTGCTTACAGCTTTCCAAAGGGACTACATATTTGAAATTGCACAACAAAACATCGAGGCAGATAGGAAGGAAGCATTTTATCTGGGTTGATCAGCAATATGTAAAAATTATATGTGTCCTGGAAAACATGGCCAATGTGGTCACCCTAATAGCGGATTGGGCAAATTGATGTGGTCAATAGAAGCACCCTAATACCAGACACAGTAGATATTATAAAAGAAATTGCTCTCCAAGATTATTATTATGTAGGAACAACTTGGACTTTTTTTAAGGGCAATGTGCCATAGTCCGAATGCTAAGGCTTATGGACCCTGTCAACTAGGCACAACACAGAGCTGAATAGGGACTTAGTAACAAGTAATGTAGAAATGTTTAGTTGACACAATCATCTGGCTCGAGGGCAGAGTGATTAATGCCATTTGAAGAGTATCTCTGTAAATGTCTTCATATAAAATATAAAGTAGTCTGTGGAAGATCCACATCACACGAATAAAAACACTTTTCCTGTTTAAAAAAATAATACCTTGGGTCATGTGTTATTTACAGCAGACAACCTGATGCATATGTTTCAACATACAGCGAGATCATTTTCCCTGCAATTAAAAATATTTTACTTCCATTCATTTAAAAAGAGCTGATTTCTCCCTCTGCACAAGCACCACACACAACACTTTGAATAGAAGCCATGGATACGACTCTCTCTAGCTCTGTCCCTTCCTTTCCGTCCAAAGGGAATGAATAGGAGGGAGGGCTAGGGCCATATGTTAGCACTCAGCAGGAGAAGCCAGCCTTGTAGGAGCTCAGTGTACAAAATGCGGTGATCCATAGTATGTTACAGCTCTCTTTACTTCAAGTATGCACTTCATATGTATACATGCAAGTATGCACTAAATATATAACAGAATGTGATAAATAAAAGTGTTACATTTGAGAACCTAGAATGATTTCAAGTTCAGACTTGAAGGAGTCTACCCTCTTCTAACGCATAGTTTATGTCTCTCACAAGTGTATATTAAGATTACATGCTTACATCAATAATAGGAGAACACTCGGCCTTGGATCTGCATCCCAGATATCTATAGGCATTAGGAACACCTACCACAGGTGATCTCCACCCCTGCCACCCACCTCCCAAAAATGGAATTAAAGGCTATTGCGTAAGTGGTCTATATATTGCAACAGTACCCGTTAGTGGGTCTGTGTAAAAGCTGTTAAAGCGTATATATATCCAACCATGGGTCCATATTCTTTGTGCCTAATACCTGCAGGTATAAATCTATCTTGCTTATGCAGTATCATTTACTAGAGCCTAACATAGTAGCAGATGCGTAATTTCATGTTTGTTATCCTTTGTCTCCTTAAGTGTAACACTAGCTACAGTATCTCACCCATTGCCTCTATACTGTTGTGTTTACCCTATCCTTAACTTGTTAAAGCTCATACAGTTCCTTGGATAATGGTGCTATAAAACAAAACTAACTTGTTTTCCTTCTAGTGCAATGGAGCATACCAGAGTTAATAATAATAATAAGAGGAAGAAGAATATATTTTTTGGCATTACATTGCATACAATGAGAAAGTCAGTAGTTTTCTGAAATAAATAATATAACTTGCTCATGAATGCATCACAACCATTTGTTAAAATTGCCAATGGCTTTTTCAAATGCTTGTTGAATTTTGTGTGGTATCTATTAAAAAGCAATCTCCTTGTCCAATAGTCATTGCTAGAGCCAGCGTGACTGCTCATCCATTTACTGCCAGTCTGGGGAAAAATAAGTAAATTCATTTAAAAAAAAGCACAGATCAAGAAAGAGTTCCCTTTAAAAAAAAAAAGGGCCAAGGCGCATGTGAAATTAGCATTTGTTTGGTCCTCCACTGGGTGAGCAAATCACTGCTTCAAAGCTATGGCAGGCTGGGGTGAGGTCCACTCAATGTGGTCTATTGTGATCTCACTTCAGCTGACGAATGAGTGAACTAATTGAAATCTCCTGTTCTGGAATGAATAGATAAATGAGGGGCAAGTGGAAAGGGATAAGGGGAATAACAGGCAAGGAAGGAAGGAGGGGAGAGTTCAGAATTAAATTGTGAGAGGATTATTCTCCTTTTTCAGTCGTAGTAGTGATGGATGAGCCATGGTCTCACACTGCATTGGAAAAGGTTAAAAGGTTAAAAGCAAGGTATCCAGGCTAGGCATTCGGTGGTTCCTTGTAGGGTTTCATGGAGACCTTTGACACATTTTCTATATACACATGGAAGAGATTATCTAATTTTGTTATTTATGCAACATACTACATGCCAATTTTCATAAGATTACATTAGAATACTGCTCTTAATGTTATCATCAACTATATAGTGGTAATTAGTGATGTATGTGATTGTGACACACTGGGAAGTAATGGTATCGAAGTTACAAGGAGCCAACGGTTTGTGGATAGATAGATATAGGCAGTTCAGTAACTTTGTGTTGACTATTGACGCTCAGTATAGAGAATATTCAAATAAATAAAGAGTGAGAATGAGTGAGAGAATGAAAGAATGAATCTGTGTATGAATTGTGTGAATGAGTGAGAGAATTAATGAATTTGTGAGAATGCATTAATGAATATGTGTAAATGATTTGTGTAAAATAGACCCTTTATATCCTCAGTGCTGAGTTTACATGTGGTTTCCAGTTGATCTATACCTGCAATGCTATGTTTCCATACATTATTATTGCATACCTGCAAATACAGGATTTGTATGTCACATGTAAATTTCAATTGATCTATACATGCAAAGCTGGGTTTGTGTATTAATGTGTTGACCTATACCTGTTATGCTATCTTTCCATACATTCTTTATGTATACCTGCAAATATAGGGTTTGTCTTATTCAGTTACGTGCAAGTGCTGTTTTCTGTGTTTATTTGATCTATACCTGAACTACAGGGAGTAAGTAAAAGAGACTGTATGGCTTAGTAAATGAGGGGACAAAGGGGCGTGTGTGTAATGTCTGGTAATAGAGGAGTTAATTCTCTGAATCTGCTCATGTCTGGTAATAGAGGGGTTAATACTCTGAATTTGCTCGTCTGTAATGAGTGTATGTATATTATTAAATCTGAAATCAATATGGTTTCCAAGGCTTCCTAATAATTAATATATAATAGTATATGTGAATCAGTGTGTATGTGATATATATATATATATATATATATATATATATATATATATAATGTATTTACACCTGTGTGTGTGTGATCTCATGCCTTTCATAGGGTGTCCCTGAATGGCAGAAATAAAATGTGGCCACCCTAGTCAGCATGCACAAGGCTAAGATTAATTGTGTTATAATGCAAGAATACTGTATGGACCTAGAGAAATATTATATTTCATTGTCTTTGCAAATGAAGAGTGCCAATCTATTTAAAGTCAAAGATGCTCATGATGTATACATTGACAGAAATGCCTATGTGGAAACATGGCTTTTTCTTACACGAGTATTATAAGGGGCTACTTTCTACCAACTTTCAGAGATGGGCAAGATTTTTCATACAGCTCTGATTGTAAACCACAAACAAGAGTTTACCCCTTTAGCGTTCTCATTGGGTTCCAATGCGTTCCAATAAATTTTGTGTAATGCACAACAATATAGGCTTTGCTTTTGTGAGAGTGGAGCTACAGGTGACCACTTTCTTTTAGCGCTCTGCTTGGAAACAAGGCAAACCCTAAGGCTTCTAATGCCCTAGGTGTGATATATCTATCCAGCACCCCTTGAATTTGTTAATGTGTTTGTTAACAGGGGAGAACCTGGCAGTGGCATCACCACCAGGTCATTAAGCTGGGTAGTTATCTAAGCGAGCAATATAGTGGGGTTGGCTTTTCTTGGAAAAACACAAAAAACAGTATCAGCTAGTTAAGTATTTCAGCCTACTCCGAATCCAGCCATGGGTCCATATTACTTGCGCCTATAATTCCAGGTAAAGTATGTACTAAAAGGCATGGGGTATGCAGGTGCTTTATCACCAGCTCAAAATGCTAACATTGCTCATCAAAGACTGTAGACCTTTAATAACAGGTCCTTTTTATACTCCACTGTGTATCCGTACACAAGAAAAGCAGAGAACTCATGACTCTGTAATCAATAAATGGACAGATATTTTAACTTGCAGTTTGAGTTAAACATTTGCTTTCACACATCCTGTAGTAACCCTGAACCTTTAAACGGTTTGCTGGACCTTCAGATCCAAAGCACTTTTGACCTTCTTATCATTGTGTAAACAATGGTCAATAATAGGCTATAATTTATTCATGTTAAAAAGTTTATTAGCTTTTACCACTCAGTTCATCCTTCTACTACTTCAGCTGTGTGTAGTCCGCTGCAAATACAGGTGTCTTTAAGCACAGGAAAATTGGGGAATACATTTATATGTAGACACTTTTTCAAGTATTTATGGAATTCAAGTATTTATGACCTCTTCATAAGTATCAAGCTCCTCATTTTTATGTGATATGCTCGTGAATTGAATATCATGTTCTAAGACCATATTACTCATTACCTTTTATTTATTTATAAAGTGCCAGCAGATTCCATAGCACTATACTCACTTAGCATTGTGTAGGTCATGGTTCCTCACTTGCTCACTGATGTTCCATAGGCATATGATAAGTGGTGAGGGGCCCACAACAAAGATCCCCAGCTGGGTTGTAAGGAAACACAGTAATATCTTTCAACTCTTACCCTTTGTGGGTTATCCTTAAAAAATGAATATGGTTGAGAGATTCTGAAAAATCGGTGCTGGCCAGGATCCCACTGAATAAAAATTACCAGTTTTACATGTCAAAAAGAGACTGACTTCTGACCCATGAAGCAATATCTTCATGTGTGTGCGTTAGCCTGTATTGTACCGAAATATTTAGTTAACCCCAAGGACTAGAGTTCCACGGTTCTGCACTTAACATTTAAATGGACACCCCAGAAAAGCGTGCTGTACTTATCCTCTTTTTGTCTCACAAAACGGTTGTCAAGCCTGCAGTGCGTGTCTCTGCCCTGTTACTGAGGCATTGGCAGTAAAACCTGAGCAAAGGGCCAGTGAAAGCCAAATAATTTAGTGGTCACCTTTAACCGGGTCAGAGCAACTGCCGCAGGGCGAGAGAAGAAAAGAAAGCATAAATACATGAGAGTAAATAAGAACAATTGACAGCAGATCCATGAAGTATAATAGGGGAAAAAAACGCGATATGCAAGAAGAATGCCATCAAATGAAGCTACATCACCCGAAAATGTTGTGTTAAGGGTGAAAAAAATAATTGCATGTTGTAAAAAAGGCATATTAATGAATCAAGAATGTATTGAGAAAAGCTAACTGAGCATATAAATAAGGTCTGATTCTTAAATGGGACACAGGCCAGCAATAAATTTAAAGTTGGCAACCCCTGTAGAATTATTAATGGGGACTGGAGGTTGAAACCTTGGTTTTGCCCAGTCTAGCCAGAGCGATGGCCTATTGAGTACATGTTAATCAATAGAATTAGCCAGCCACAGCAGATGGCTGCAGAGAGACCAGGTGGAGGCTTCTGAGGACAGTCTCCACACCAGTCTACTTTTGTAGTTTGATTGCAATTTGTTTCCCAGTCCCTTCTTTTTCGTTTGTTGTTTTTAAAGGACTTTAAAAAAAAAAAAAAAAAATAGCATGCCAGATCGGTGATATCAGAATTACCAATGTCTGACTGTGTCGATGATGTTTGGTGGCTGCAACATACCGTATATAAGTCATGCTGCCATCTGCTGTCTTATATAGGTACAATTACATTATGTTAACTAACTCAGTGTGAAGCAATAAAGTTGAGATTTCTAATTATTCACATTGGCTTTTTTATTATTTTTGTATAAAAAAAGGATAATTTGGAAAATTAGATTTGACATTTGACATAGAATTAAAAATGCATAAATAAAAAGTGAGTGGGTGTCTTAAGTTGATTTCTTGAGAGTTGAACTAAATTCTGAAAGAAGCCATCTCTACTACCGGTATATATGTTCACTCTTCTATTGCGATGCAGCTTTCACATACTTATTTTTATTCTGGTAGTGATCATTTTATACATGGGTGCAGACAGGATGATACAAAAGTAAAAGGAGAGAGCAGCCAAGTGTGTGCAAAATGACAAAAGGCTTTTATTCAATGCATCTAGTATAAAAGGCAAACAGACTAGCCCAAACTGCCTGCATTGAAGATATACTGGATTGCTTGCGCAGAGCAGGCCTGTGTTTTGGCTCATTTGTATGTTTTATTTCCCAGCAACCCTGTAAATTTACACTTTATATTAGAACTTCATAAACGTAACTGTGTATAGGTGGGCTGCCTTTTTATCTTGACAAAATCATTAGAATTGAGCTTGAATTCGGTTCCCCTGAACTCCGGCACAATTATTTGGGCCCCTGGGCAGACAAAAATATTTTTATGAAGTAGATGGGCAGAAATATTTTGGAAAACAGACTTTATTTTTAATAGGTTGTTGAAAATTCCAGGGTAGAGATATTTTGGTGGAAAGTTGATGGCAAAAGAAATATTTTGGTGGATGGACATTATCTATACAACTACATGCCATCCCCAGTGTACTTCCACCACCAACTCCTAATGAGATAAATGGGCAACATTTCCCTAGTATTCTTTGCAATAAGACAAACCTGTAAAAAAAAAATCTAAATTAGGCCCAAGTGATATATATCGTTCTTGTTGTATTTTATGAAACGATGGCACAAATGGGGTCATCACAAGAGAGTGAGAGAGACCATGCTATTATTATTAAAAATAATTATTAATTGATTTACATAGCGTCGTCCTATTTCGCAACATGGTATAATGCCATGACACATTGTTCTACTATTATATCATTAACCTGCATATATCTAATTATGAGACCACTGACAGTTTATGAACAAAAAGAGGCAATCAAAGTAAAATGGAAATAAGCCAGGGCAGAACTACTGAAGGCCATAATGAAGGAGAACATATCAGTTAATTAATTTATTTTAGCAAAATCATTTAAGAAACAGTAGCTTTTTTCCAGACACATGATAAATCAACAGCATACAAGCTTCCCTGTATGTGATTTGCTTGCCTTCCAATGAACCTAACCAGTGAGATTAAACATTACCAAGATCTGTAACCAATAATGTAATTTATCACTAAACACCATTGTTTTGACAGCCAAGTTGCGCTGCTTAAAACACCTGTTTCATCAATCTTCCACTGTCTTCTCTCATCATACTTCTCAAATTCAGAAACTGGTATGTTCCGGAAAGAAATTATTTGATATATATATAATCTATAGACTATGGCACTAACACACACACACACACACACACACACACACACACATATATATATATATATATGTATAAAGTCCAAAGTTAACAATTACACTCCAAATGCCTATTTTCTGCCCGGTGCCAAGTAGCTGTAGCAGTAAATAATACAATATCCAACAAATAGTTACCGGTAACCACACCTGGTTATTTAGAAAGTCCCTGGAGTGCCGGTAACTATTTGTTGGATATTATATATATATATATATATATATATATATATATATATATATATATATATATATATATATATATATTACTATGTAAAAGTAAGTGAACAGAAGAAAAATCCAAATCAAATCAATATCTGGTGTGACCACCCCTTTGCCTTCAAAGCAGCATCTGCGTGGCAACTGGTGGTCGTACCAAATATTGATTTGATTAAGATTTTTCTTCTGTTCACCCAGTTTGCATTTTGTTAAATGATAAAAAGACAATTAACATGTCTATTCTTACTTTACAGAATTTTTTCATCCTCTCTAAAACTTTTTCAAATGTCAGCAGTGGTCTTCGGATAATCAGCAATTCCTATCAATTCTGGCATGCAAATATATAGTTAATTTCTTAAACTAAAGCATGGCAGATACAATGTGTCGTATTTACAGAACGTATTATGAAAACATATAGTGAACAATATATCCAATTTATAGAGCATATTTATAATGTGTCTTATTTATACAACACATTCATGATGCAAAATGGTAAGTATGAGGCAATGAGCAAGAAGATTTTATTGATCGCTATTGTGACTACTTCGCAATTACAGCTTCACTTACAACTACTCTTTCTAAATATGCCCAATATTTCCACTTTGAATGTTAATATGTATATGGCCTTTATTGTAAAATAATGCAAAGTGTGTATTTACCTTAAAGAAGACATTATTAAATACTGTTTTCGGAAAGCTGTTGACCAGCTTTGACCACTTCCTATTTTGGGTGTACCTGATTTGACTACAATTCTAGTATCCACAGAGTACTAGACTGTTATATGACAAAAAAGCAATATGTAGCTTAATGGGTTAAATTAAAGATGAACAGGAAAATAAAGCTATGAAGTGCTATAAAACCATTTTGAAAATGTTTACAATCTCCATAAAATGTGCAGATTACCCACCTGGTAATAATGTACAAGACTCATAAATAAGGGGATGTTTTAAATGCCTTAGCAACAATTAAGGGATCATAGTATTATTGTATTTGCTCCATTATAAGACGACCCCCAAAATGTGAATATTAATTTAGGAAAAAAGAAAAAGCCTGAATATAAGAGTACCATATGGAAAAAAAAGTTTTATTAGTAAATATTAATTCACTTGTAAACTATTTTTCATATTTAATAAAAAGTATGATTTTTTGTTTTTATTTACTTTTATTTTCCAACCTCCCCCCCCCAGTTATGCACATCTGCCCCTAGGCTTGCCCCCAGATATATCTTACACCGCCTTATATGCCACTCCCCCCCCCCCCAGAAATGCCTTATACCCCCCTATATGCCATTCTGCCAACAGATATCCCTTTATGTCACTCTGCCTCTCTGATATGCCTTTATACCCCCTATATGCCACTCTACCTACAGAAATGCCTTTTAACCCCCCATATGCCACTCTGCCCCCCCACTTACCAATACATATAATATGGTATTACAAAGTAGTTTTTACTACATATTATTAGATAGAGGCCATTTTCACATTCTACAAATACCACTGTGTTCAATGTGCTTTTCTGAAGAATGTGTGATTTCTCACATGCAATAACTAATGACATGTGATAGCACCCATGTATGATTGTACATAATGGTACATAATGGTCCCAGTGGTTACTTTTTCAATTTGTTGTTTCTGAGTATTGTTAATATGAAAACTGCCACCTTATCATATTTTCATTTCATAGTATCTCAATTTGTATCTTTATGGCACAAATATACTGATTCAAAGTAACACAATGGATGGAGGCATATTGTATTTCGCTATAGTGCAGGGTGCATTATAGGCATGTGCACATGCGCATATACTCTATTCTCAAGGGTGAAAAGAAACCTTTAAATAAGGTCCCAAACACAATAATGGATCTTAAGTAGGTGATCCGCTAGGTGCCTATGTTTTTTTTTCCCTTGAGGTCAACAATATATTTTTGTCAATTAGTTTTTGATCAACGTTGCTTTTTTTGTTCAGATTAGATGAAGGACATTGTATTCTTTTTTTCATCTTTATTTTCTATAGGACATGTTCTATATGAAAAAGCTCGTGTCTGAGTTGTGTGCATCTTTGCCTAATGTCCCCAGAAAAGTGTAACTTTACATTAATTGTTAAGTACGAGGAGTAACAGATTCCAAACTCAATGGATTTGTTTGAGCGCTTCAAGGCTTAGGGATCTATAACACATTTTGACTTCCTCCAGAACTGAAGTGTTTTCATTTTTAGAACAGAGGGACGGAGTGCGAACGTCCAGTCTAAGAGATCTTCCCAGACATCCTTTCAGTAACTCCTGGAGAGGAGGAGGTGGAACTAACAAAGAAGAACAGAATAAAGACAGGAGACAACAAAAAGAAGTGAAAGTGTGAGTGACAAGTTTTAGGTAACTGGCTTCTTACTGAATTAGACACTGTGAGGTCTTCCAAGCTAAGAATGGAACAGAGCCAGCTAAATTTTCATGCTTGGGAGACAGTGAAAGAATAATCATCTTTTAAAGCCCTATCAGGAACTCTTTGGATTGTCATTATTTTACCTAACAAAAAAGAGACTTTTGAATTGAGCCCATGCGAAAGAATCTGATTTCTTTTGCACTTGATGTCCCCCCCCACCGCCTTTTTTTCTACTGTTTTGTGTGTTCGCTTCAATTAAATTGAACCATATTAAATTAAAAGGATTAATGATCAAGCAATTAGTTAATTAAGTCCCTGGTCCCGTATTTTTTTTTTTACCCCTGGAATCTAATTAATTAAATTCTGTTCAGATATTAAAATGGGGATTTATAATATAAATGGGATAAAATGCTGTTCCAGATGTTCACTTATTTTGGTTGTTATAAAGGCTTATAAACTTATATCAAAATATTAAAAGTAAATTGTACAAAACAAATGCAGAATACAGACATCACACACACACACACACACACACACACACACACACACACACATATATATATATAATATATATATATATATATATATATATATATAAGAAAGTAAGTATTGATATATTCTGCTTGATATACACTTGGGGATTTTGTATGTTATGCTAGTAAAATAATCCTTTTTCACAAATTTGGTAGAAACAGCTTTCCAGTGACATAATCAAAAGTCTCTGGGGTTAAGAAGTTCCATAGCAACCCACTACATACCATTAACCCAATGGTGGAACACAGAGCTAGAGGGTCAGAGGTTTAAATTAAATGTAAGGAAGTTTAGTTTCACCGAGAGGGTCATAGATAAATGGAACGGCCTCCCAGCAGAACTGATAGAGGCTGATACAGTGAGGGAATTTAAACATGCATGGGGTAGGCAAAAAGTTATCCTTAATCTAAGACAAGACCAAAAACCGTGTCTTTACATCTAGAAAAATGGTCAGTCTAGATGGGCCGGATGATTCTTGTCTGCCATCGAATTCAGTGTTTCTATGTTGCTGCATTCAGGATCCAATCCATCCCATCCCTCACCGTTCCAATATACGCTGACGTTGTTATAAGGGGGTTGGACATTTTAAACATATTTTGCGAGGGAGTTAAAGAATTACTGTATATTACCTATATATATATTTAGAACAAATTGGTGGAATTGTTTTAAAAAAATCTGGACCCTGCTCTATTTGATCAAGAGATCAAACTTAAAAACGTATTGTTATACACTTTTTTTCATCAACTAAACTGTTGAGTTTGTATAAACGGTATTTTATTCTACTTCAGATTTTATACTTATGAATATTGTAATACGATATTTATAGTTGCATTTCTATAAGTATGATTTATGTACTTGAAATGTTTATGAAAACAATCAAATTCCACTTGCGATATTTGAGTGATTGTAAACTGCCTTCCTAATCATGCTCCAAGGAAACATCCAGGCAGCAAAACATTATCTGATACTATTTATTATTATTATTTATTATTTTCTATAGCACCATCAAATTCCGTAGCGCTGTACAGTGGGTATAGCAAAGACGTCAACAGTCGAATGGTAGAAAAAGATTCATCTACACAATTTATTTCCAGATGTTCTGTCTTAAGCTTTCTATGACTTAAGTAATGGCAACCAAGTTACAATTACTGTATATGAACATAAGATGAATCTTTTGGCATATATGAGACTGGCCACCTGACACACCAGGCTAATTCAGCATGCGGTCAGTGCATACCCAGCCCTCAACCGAAACTTACATCATCAGGCAGCCGCTGGCCTTAAAGTGACAGGTCCGCCCGTCATCACCAACCCGGCCCTGGAAATGACAACATTGGTGCATATGTAAGACATTTCATATTTATGCAAATTTACTACATGCTTACCTATGCTATAAACTGCTAAACTCAAAGTAGCTGCCCCGCATTGTTTTTGTTGGATGAAGACATTTTTCAGAACAGGGTTTAGATGGATCGTGCCTACACACAGAAACGGACTTCTTCTAATCAGAGTAATCATTAGGGCCCAATCTATATCTGTTAATTGTTCAGATTATATAAAGTGTATACTCTGGCTATTGCGAACACTTTAGGAGTTATTACCCTATAGATATCCACTTTAAGCCTATATGACTATTCTGTGTTCTGTACTGCAAATATTTCCAATCTGTTTGCTATGTTTGCCCTGAGTAATGAATATATATACAACATATCACACTAGACCCTTGCTGGTCTATTAAAACCTAATGAAAGGTAACATAGCAGACTTGTGTTGCTGGTTTCCTTGGTAGGATGTTCTAAATCAGTGCTTCTTCTACATGTTACACTACTAGGCTAACTAATACCATCCACTATACAGTTGGCTATAGAACATGAGGCAGTAAAGAAGTCACTATTATAAACTGGGGCCAGGCAATACTGAATATTTCAGTTGGAGCACCTTTTGGATTATCACATGTCCGGAGACGCTCTAATGCCTAAACAAGAAATGGGCACATCTTCTAAAGAACAACTTTAACCGTTATGGTTCCCGATGTATCTGTTACACAATTTAGGCTTTTCATATTAAAAAACACTAGCCAAATTCTTGTAAAAAGTAACTTGCATAATGTTCCTTTCAGCTAACTTTCAGCCTTTTGATAACTTCTGGATAACACAAACAATGGAAAAGTTTTTTTTCAAAAAAAATAGGAAATCATTGAGTATCGTAAAAGCCCTTTAAATAATTTAGTCACTCGTTGGTTAAAAAGAATTATTCGTGAGAATAACACCTTTTTAGATAAACCATTAATCAAAGAGAAGCTTCACAAGCCGCTGCATTTGAATGAGAATAGCGATACATTTGTTTTCAAGGCAGGATGCCCCAGTGGGGAGCGCCTTGCAATTTAAAGGTTTCAGGGGGAAAAAGCTTAGCTGCACTTATAGACAAAGTATGTAGCGTGGAAATTGTGATTTGTCTGGCAGCAGGAGTTTGCTGGGACGCTGACAGGGGTCTTGTTGAGTCCCTAGGGGGGAATGTGGAGAGCTTAATAGCCATAAACCAGGCAGTGGTAAAGAAAGCCTAGCTCTATTCTGGTCCTGCTCACCACCCTGTTCAGGACCATGGTCAGTGGTGCATTTCCTCGCATTGTCTGCATCAATCTTGGCTCTGACGTTAACCACTGTGAGTTTCAGCCTTATAGAATATAAGCGTAAAATTCACGCCAACGCTTTATTCACAGAGCGCCTTATGAGGATCCCTGGCCAATCTGTTACTTTTTATACCCTTCAGTTGAACTTTTCTATTCAATTGCAAGCCAATTAGAGCCACTTTAATTCTCATAATGGAAGTGGAACTGACTCTTTTAGACTCCTCGCATGTATTTAACTCTTATTTAACTCTTATAATACAACAGGGCCTTACAAAAGACGCACCATTTATATTTTTGGTGGTATGGATTTTGGATTTTCAAACGGCACTTATATTCAAAAAATACTAAATATAGAGTGTGTGTGTGTGAGGAACTATAATAACCTATTTTTGTTATTTGTATTCTTTTATTTAGTATCTAAAAACATTATTTTATTTAATTATGTGTACAGTTTGTGTGACTTTACTGTTGCATCAGATTTCTTTGACCATTTAGGTCCCATTGTGACTAGCAGTTGTCTCAAAGTGATCTTAGAAAATGTGAAAATGATGTGAAAAAGTAATCATATTTGTTTATTATTTAGCTTAAAATTTTACTTTTACTGTAGTGTGGATTATTTATCACCCTTACACTATATTATTAAGATAAAATTTGAAAGCAATCTGTTAAATAAATAACAAGATTCTTCTATTGCACTTACCTTAGCAATCACCTTAAAGATAAGTTTCTGTAATTCTTCTTACAAAAATGTTGGTAAATTATTCAAAGATGTCTTAATACAAAAAGTTATGTATGGTATTAGTAAATAATTCTTGTTTTTTTTTTTTTTTTTAAAGTGTGTTCCAAAAAATAGTTAGGTTTCATTTTGTTTTAAAATGTGGCTTTTAACCTTGAAGTAATGAAACCAGATAAGACCCACACCATTATTTTAATGGAAAAATGAATTTACATGGCATGTTGGAATGGATGGAGGTGGTTACCATTGCAAGCCTGCAACTTTTTTGCTTATATGAGCCCCCTGAAAAATGATTCTCTAGAAACATCTCTTGTTTGCCTTATTAAGAACCTGGCCTAAGATATCTTCTCTCGCACACCTCTGTGACGAAGGCTTCCATGCCATTACATTACATAGGAAGGGCTCAGTGTTGGATCCAGTCACTAGGCCAATTGCATTAGGAATGCACAGACAAGCTTCCATTGCTTGTGCTTGATCACTATCTAACATGTTCCTCTAGAGTGTTTCTGCTCATCCATTAAACCGATAATGTCAAAGGAAAGAGGGGTGGAGAATGTAGCAACTGCAGATCTAATTGAATGCTGGTGATTATAAAACTTTAAGCTATGGTGTGTACCAAGGAGATGTAGTCGATGAAGTCTACCTCAGTTTTGCAAAGTCTTTTGACTCCATGCCCCACCATAGTTTGCTATGTAAATTCAAACACATTGGATTGAGAGAAAGTATTTGTGTACAGAGAACTGGTTCAATGACATAATGGAGCCGAGTGGGGCAACCGCTCCAGGCGGCGCTTTTGAAGGGGCGGCACTTTTTTTTTTTTTTTAAAGCGAAAGAGAGAGAAAGGGGCGCCAAGTGGTTTTCGCTTACCAAGCTCTCAGTACCCGCTAGGCGCCCCTCTCTCCTCTGCGGCGAGTCTCCTTGTTCGGTCTCGGTGCCGGCTTATAATGCTGAGTGCCGGAAGATTACCTCATTTCCGGCGCTCAGCATTACAAGCCGGCACCGAGACCGAACAGGGAGACTCACCGCAGGACTGCTGAAAGGTAAGTACAGGGGGGGGGTAAGGGTAGATAATAGGGAGGGAGGGAGAGGAAGGGTAGATAATGGGGGGGCAGAAGGGACAGAAGGAGAGGAAGGGTAGATAAGGAGGGGGGGCGGCATTTTAAAATTCGCCCCAGGCGAATGTGCAGATGACACAAAATGATGTACGGTAATTAAATCAGAAATGAATGTTTACTCCAATGGGATTTAGATAAAATAGGAGACTGAATAGTGGAATGAAAGAAATGTTTCAACAAAGAAAAATGAAAAAATAGCATGTAGCAAATAAAAACAAACATGGTTATTATAAATGAAAGTATTACTTATTGGTGAAATCTTCTTTGGAGGCGTATCTAGTACAAGTATCGGAGTACTTGTCGATAACAGATGTTGTTGTGCTGCAAAAGAAGACATTTTGTTTTCCTGTATTAAAAGGGGAATGAATGCACAGGAAAAGTATGTAATATGGCCTTTTTAGATTTAATTGACAAGCACACACCTTGTGTATGCAGTACAGTCTTGGGAACAAGTTCATAAAAATGTATCATGGAACCGGAATGGGAAGGACAGCCAAACTAATGAAAGCAATGGAAGATTCTAGCTATGAATGCAGATTTTCCAAATTGGGCTTTTTTACTTTGTGAAAAAATTACACGGGGATATCATATCAAGTATTGGGACACCTGACCATTACACAAACCGGGACTTTTATGACATTGCATTCTTAATACTTACACATTAATATATAGTTGCCCCCCCCCCTTTGCAGATGTAACAGCTTCCACTATTCTGGGATGGTTTTTCACAAGAAGAGGACGTACCAAGACATTTTGGACAATGTTATGCTTCCAACTTTGTGGGAACAGTTTGGGGAAAGCCCTTTTTATTCCAGCATGACTGTACCCCAGAGCACAAAGCCCGGACATGGATGAGTTTGGTGTGAAAGAACTGGACTGGCCCGCACAGAGTCCTCACCTAAACCCCATTGAACACCTTTGGGATGAACTGGAGCAGAGATTGCGAGCAAGGCCGATACCTGACCTCACAAATGTTCTGCTGGATAAATGGGCTAAAATTTAGCAGAAGCTGCTATAGCTGCAAGGAGGGGGGGCAGCTACATATTATTGTCTATATATTTAGAATACAATGTCATAAAAGTCCCTGTTGGTATAATGGTCAGGTGTCCCAATACTTTTGTCCACATAGTGTATATACTGTATAGTGTATGTATGTGTGCGTAAATGTATATTCAAGTACAATTTGGTTATATTTCTACTACTATATTTCTACTTGAGGAATAATCAAAAGAGCATGCACAGTGCATCTTTTGCCTAATAATTAATAACTAAAATGGTTCTCGTTATTAATTTGAAATATAAAGTGTAATATTACTTTTAAAAAAAGTCTAATTTTCCATAATTGAGAAGTTACATTTTGGGTATCTGAAATGGTCGCATTGGAAGATACCAATTTGAACTTTTGTGAGGTTGTAAGGGACATTCTGTCTTCAAAAACCAAATTTCTTTTGTTTTACAAATTACTTCAACAGTGCCCCCTCTGCATCCTTTAAATTAATTCAGCTGACGACAATTAGCATGACAATGACCATTTGGCCTATAAGCATCTCTTTGTCTTCAAGACACATAGGAGCGGGGGCAGTGAGAGAATGCATCTCTTTGGAAAATGTAATGAAAGGGAGAAGTTATAAATCTAACTACTACAAATTGATTCTGTGGAGGGCTAAATGCAAGATTCATGTGGTCAATCTACATTTTACTATTGGCCACATTAGCATTCCAGCCCTGCGTTTGCTCCCAGAGAGTATAAACCAGCCTCGTTTTTTATAAAAAGTTTATTTTATTACTTTAACCCAAAGGGGTATACTAAGAAGCCTCAATGAAGTCTTCATCACCGGCCATCACCATGTAACCCATTTGGCACCAAATAACAATTCATTGGCAAGAATTAAACAACTTAGTAAACTGGCTGTGGATCATGAGATGTGTGATCTACCCATTGACTGCCCCTGGACTATGTATGTCTATTCACAATCACAACTTTGCTGTGAGCATTCAGCACCAAAGAGGATTTTTAGGATGCTGCAAAAAAATAGTTCTTCCGTACTACCATCATTTTTGTCTATTTTTTCCATTGCAGACAATGGGGGGACACTATATAGTTATGTGTCATAGAATAATTGCTGGCAAAATATCCAGTCCTCAGGATCTAAAGCAGGTATTTTTTTTTGTAGATCTCTGTGTACTTCACAAATAAGTCTGCACTTGGGTCAAAATGGGCAACATTGGCTTTGAGCTGTGTGTACACCACAACTGGATCCTTAACATGTTTTAAATGGGTTTTGTAGACAGTGTGATGGGCATGAGTTTGTTGTTTTCCAAATGTGCTTGGGCCAATATTATGCTATTATAGAGTCTTTTGACCAGGTTGCCTCTGCAAGCTATTGTCTCTATCCCTAGTGGGTGAAACACAGCATTTTCTGTGAGTTTAAATGGGACTTGAGAAGGCTGCATTGAATTTAAAGTGAGACAGACACACCAGTAATAGGCACTGTAACATGTTCATAAGAGACAGAGACTGTAGGGAAGAATTTGGCCTCATACCCCTTCTCTGTAACATCCATCAAAGGGCTATGGAATATTGGATACACCAGAATAAC
Source organism: Spea bombifrons (assembly GCF_027358695.1). NCBI lineage: Eukaryota > Metazoa > Chordata > Amphibia > Anura > Pelobatidae > Spea > Spea bombifrons. The sequence continues at coordinate 16,952,360 of NC_071097.1, read as the reverse complement.
AGCAGCCCCCAATCATACAGCTAATTAGTAATAACAGCTCTGCTCTCACTATAAGGAGAGTGTAACACACATGCTACCTTAGCAAAGAACCAGGTAAATCCATTAATAAGTAAAATTAAACATACGGTATATATGTTCTAGACTGAAAAAAAAAACAAAAAAAAATCATGAAAGCTAATAATCTACTACTCTCTACAGAGAGATTACATTATGGCACCATACCTGCTGCTACCAAACCCCAAACTCAGGAAGATTCTTACGCCCTACAGATTAAGTACCCACAATCTCCAAAAAAGAATGTCAGACACAAAAAAAAACCCCAGCCATTGAGGGAGAGCAGAAAATGCCAGCAATGCGACCAGAGAGTAGTGGAAGGCGACAACCACTTCTTACTACAATGTAAAACATATTGTGACTTGAGAAAAGATCATTTGCAAAGGGTTAATGAAAATATTTCGTATTTTTATGTATTTTTCATGTATATTGCTTATTTATGCTATATCACTATACCCATTCATGAAATACCCCAAATAACTCTTTGGGGAAAGAAGAGGTAATTATAAGAGCAGCATGTTCATCTATCTGGGGGTGCAAGGAGCTCTGTGTTAAATTTAAACTGATTGAGGGTACCAAATTTCTGGAATACTAGGATTTTTATTTTCTTTCCTCTCCTTGCATGATCTCTGCTACATTTCTCCTCTTGAACTTGGTATAGTTTGGGGATGGCTTGAGGACAAAAAGGGATAATTTGATCCTAGCATGCCCAGGGCTTCTCTTTGTAACATATACCAGTTAATAACCTGACTTATTTTGCCATGAAGGTGAGTCACAGGCAAGGTACAGACCTCCTGCTCTGGGCAGGTGCACAGCAAACTCCCATCCACCTCACTGCAACAGCACCTGAGGCCGCAGCAAACTACCAAGAAGTCATTAATCTTATTTATTTACAAAAATAAAACACTCAGCATTTGTTCGATCCTCCATCCAGATCTTGATTACAGTAATACATCTTTTTTTATACATCTGCCCAGGAACTTAAAGCTATTGATTAACATTCATTCATATTTAACCTTTAACAGGACACATTGTAAATATAGTAATAACTTTAGGAAAATGTAGCTGTAAAAAAAACAAAACGAAAAAGGACCTTCTTCAGCTGCTGTCTCATTTTTTTTTTAATATAATTTCTAAATAAATTTCACAAATATTCGTATTGTGTAAATATTTTTTTATTGCCATCAGATTTTTTGGTAGCAGTAATTTTATCCTGATACGAAAAAAGTATTCATAATATCTGTACAAAATATATATATTTATAAGGAAATATAATCAATAAATACAAAACATTTCAAATTAATATAATTTAAAGCACATTGATTCGTTGGAAATCTTGGAATCAGCATTACTTCCAAAGAGCTTTTGTCCCATATTATGCAAAAAAAAAAAAAAAAAAATACATCCCAGAATCAAAAAGAAGCAGAAATTTGTATTTAAGAGCTAAACAGTAGGAAGATCTGTCAATAAAAGTGCAAAACATAATCTTAATCTTCCATTATTGATGCAACAGAATTACTGATTTAAAAAGAATAATCATAATGAAAAATGATATCATTTCCCTTGGTCAAAATCCCACCAAAAATATACACCCATAACAACCTTTGCAATTATGTAGTGGATTAATGATTAAGTTGTGATGCCCGTATCTTGTATTGCTTTGAAAGTCCAGAAAAGAAAATGTCTCAGGAGGAGAGAGTCAAGTGACTTCAAATTTCACAAATACTCTGCATATAAGTCCTGTCCCAGACCAGGATAGGAATGATGAATGAAGTCGTTCCCTGGTCCTGTGGGGCTGCTGCTGCTGCTGCTGTTCTGGGACACTGGGGAGTACAGTGAGTCCCACTCGGTGGAGGAGCTACAGCTGCTAATGGGGCTGTTGAGTTCCATCATGTAGCAGGTCTTGGGTAGATTCTGAAATGAGTCCTTCATGTCCTGTTGGTGCCCTAAGGTTAACAAGCTGTGATCAGCCATACGTAAGGTTTCAGAAAGAGCCCAGATATAGTTGTGAGCGAATCTCAGAGTCTCGATCTTGGTTAGTTTGGCATCATCTGGAAAGGCTGGCAGGACACTCCTCAGAGAGTCCAGAGCTGAGTTGAGGTTGTGCATGCGGTTCCTCTCTCTGTCGTTTGCTTTCACCCTACGATTTTTCCTCTGTTTGTTAATGACAACTTCGCTCCTTGCTTTAGATCTTGTTCTTTTTGCCTTCAGCTTCTTGCGAGGGGGCTCTCTAGGGTCTGCGAAGGCAAATCTTTCTCCCAAAAGGCAGTCTTCGCTTTCTGTATGGCTCAACGAAGGGACTGGCGAGCAGGGCATCGAGGCAGACGATGCTTCATCATCAGACAGTTGGTAGTAATTGTCCCTTGCCTGGATCTGGGGGCAATCGGTTTTTGGGGACATCCTGTAAGAGCCAATAGTGAGAAATTTAACATAAACAGATCAACTGGTTTCTGAACACATGTGATACTAAAATGTAACAAAAAAATAACACTAAGAAATAAATATCAGGCAACAAAGTAACAACAACATACCTAAGGCTTTATGTTGCAGACTTCCAGGAAAAGAAATCAGATGCTGAAGACCCTCAGGCAGGCAATGGTGGGACCTCAGCAGAGGTTGTTGGCGATCTGCTTCTCTGGGACAGCAAGGTGAGAGGTGAATCTGCTCTCAAGTGTAGCTTGTGAAGCTTGTGTAATAGGCACACGACTACCTCCTGTCCCTATATATACTGTCCCGAGACAATAGAGATTTAGTGATCAATACAAAGTGTGCCCCCTTGGCACACTTTATCTTATCAGTCCTGGATGGAGTGTGCCTGACTCATTACAGCCCAGGAAGTGGCCAATCAGAGACGAGGCTGACACGCGAGCCTCCCCACTGTCTGACACAGCTGGAATCCCAACAAAAAAGCCCAGTGAACAGGGGGGGGGGAGATAACCCACTCACTCACCCCTTGTCCTAAAAGTGCCTTAAATTCAACACAGCATTGCAGTCAGTATATCCAGATACACCAACCTCACGTCTGATTTCTGCCAGAGTGGGATGAAACAAAAGATCAGCTTATCCAGCTTGAGAAGTTGGAACACTTTTTTTCTTGTTCAATTTTCGCATCTAATATGATTTTTTGCATTTATTTTTAATAATGCATGTTCCATACATAGAACAGTGTGTGTTGATAGATATAACTAACGGAGATCAATCAACTATGTGAAATGTATTAATTATTATAATCGATCAGACACTCTTTTCTAAGAGATGAAACTCATCAAAACTAATCATCTGTTATATATGTATAACCTCCTTTAAAAAAATACACCATATAAAACAATATAAAGTAATACAGTATTTGTCTTCACTTATGCATCTGGCTGCGCCTTGTCCTTAATCTACTAGAATGTATATTCTTTAATGCCACTTCAAATAATAATAATAATTTTTATTATAATGATACTTTATTTCTGTACACAGCTAGTTAATGGGATGTTTATTTGGATGCTTTCAAGTTAACTTTTTCACACATTTATAAAATGCTACATCTTTACTTTCTAAATATTTAAAGAGCAAAGACATGTTTGCTCATTAGAAGGAGCTCAGCAAATTGCGTGTTTATTTTTGTGCATTAGCACACTTTACAAATAGCTAACTAGACTTAATTGAGAGTTGCATCCCTGCAGGTGTGAGCAGACAGTGACAGACCCACATATTGTAGAGTTAGTGAGACATTTAACTTTTTAAATACCCACCACAGTTCCTTCATTAACCCGACATCTAAACCTAGTGTGCTGCCTGGCACAATATTTAAGATTTATTATTTGAATGCTCATTAAATAAGAGTGACATTTTATGTAGCTATTCCCTATAACAGAAAGGTGAAATAAACCAGGGAAGTAAATGTAGCCATGAAATCTAATAGGAACGTGTTAAAGAACCCAAGATACACCAGGCTTTCTATGTGCGCAAAGAGCTTCCTAGTGTTTTGCGCAAAGAAACGAAATTTACAAATATTTAGCTGATCTGACAACATGAAACCTTGGTTTTCTAGCGTGAAGATGAAGGAAAGAATTCATCTATAACACTACATAGACATTTCAGACTCTCTGGACATATGAAAGATGAGGTTCACCAAAAATGCAGTTTTGGAGCTGGACAGTGGATTCGTTTTATCCAAAACAACTATCTGGAATGATTTTGTTCATCTGCTGTTTCAAAGCAACGTGTAACCGATATGTATGTGTGACATGGTGGTGCTGAAACAGCTCCTTGTCCTGAGAGATCCCTGGGAACTTTGGGTTGTGTTTGACACCAGAAAAAGCAGGTCCTGTGGCCCGGCACAGGTGCCTCTGTGCGCACAATGCGTCCGCAAAGGCGCAGGAATGAGACGGTTCTACCTAGACCTTCCCAGGAGAGGCATCTGCTTAGTGACTGCATTTTCAAGTAGGGAGAAAAGGGGACAGTTGGGTATGAAAGCCTTTATTTCTCTGCATCTTCTCGAGGAAGAACTTTTCTTCTTTTCTTATTTTCGGTGCCCTTGTTTTTCATTTATAACAAGTGAATAGCAAGCCTTGGCAGTTTTTTTTTCTCTCTCTCTCTCTCTTGCTTGTACAATTGGATGGACGAAAAAATCTGGTTAGCGAGTTTCCAAAGCCTTGGCTACCCTCTTCAAACGTCCTTCAAACAAAGGCTGAAGACTAAAAAGAAAGCCCCACCTGGTACTACTGTTTGCTAAAATAATAATAAATAGATGGCGTTTAATAAATAATTACAAGAGATTGTAAAGTGGAGTGCTTTGGACAGCATTAATCATGAAGCTTGGGGCAGGTATCACCTGCTCAGGGAGAAGGCACGTTTATTGTTAAATCACCTTCAGGCTTCCAATGTCTGATAACTCTTTTCCTATTTCTACAATGACTGGTGGCTTCTGTTTACTCATAGTTAGCATAGTAAGCACTGAATTACCACAAACCTGATAAAAAAATATGTAAGGCAAAATAGTCTTAGGCTCATATACACACACCTGCCTGGGCAGCCTATGTATAGATTTGGCATTAAGTGACCCATTCATGGAGGCGACTGGAACAGTTTACCTTGGATTATTATATGCTACTTTATAACAGGTTTACTGCAAGTCATATCTCCCCTTCCTATTTGTCTTATTTTATTGAAAACATATGGTTAACAGCTGAAGAATACACCGCATTTCATCTGCCAGCTATGGACAGGTTTTGCAATCAGGATCTTGCTTCCAGGCTGCTGTGGACACATGGTGATGTTTAATTTGGAGAAGGGGGGAGTTTGTTTTAGATAACACTTACCTATTCTGTGTCACACACACTTAAACTGTAAAAATAATAACACACACACAACTGCTGAGACTTGCTCTGCGCTCTGGATGTCTTCTTGGAGAGAAGAGGGGGGACCCATATGCCAACTTGGAGAAAAGAAAAGAAAAAAACGCACAGAAGAAAAAAAGAAAACATATGATGAGAAACACAAAAACAAAACAAGGCTTGAAGCTCTCCAAAACAGACACAGTCATTATTTTACACATCCCCAAAAAGTTCCCCCCCACCCTGAACATAATGGCAAACAAACTCTAGATGCTACAAGTGTGGAAGGCACAGAGATGGGTTGTGAAGAGGTGCATTGCGCACCCAGGCAGACACCTGTTGGGTTTCCTTCCTTAAGTGCACTGGTTCTCCCAGGACAGGAGGTAGACAGGGACTATTAAACCATACTGTGATTTTTTTTTATGCCATATGTTCAGCGAATATGTGTATGCTCTTCCAAGGCACACAAGGGGAGCAGATGTTCCTGCTGACATACCTATCCATAATATAATACCTGTGGCCGGCATCTCTCTCTCTCCCTTTTTCTAAGATGCCAGACCCACTAATCTTGCTGACAAGGACCCTATCCCATGACTTTATTGTCAAGTTCAACAGATGCCCCCTTGTTCCCAATGCATACAGAGTGTTTGGATACAAGAAAGCCCATATGCCAGGCGCAAGGTGCACATATGCCTTCTTTGTTGCAAGACTGCTAAATCAAACAATAAATTTTATTTAGAAACAACCAGCAAAAAAAACAAGTGGAGGTTTGAGAATGGAGTCAACTATATATCTTGCTCTTTTGTTGGGTTTAAAATGTTTCCTGCTCGTTGAAATACAATGTTGCAAGTTTGCTGGATACAGAAGGGGCTGGCTTAGGAAACCTTTGAAAATGCAGAGGTCTCTGGCAGCATGAATAACGGTGTAGGATGCTTCTTCTCTTCATCAAAAGCCCCTGGGAAACATGGGCTGCAAGCCTATTTTAACTTATTCTCCAACAGCTTTGCCTCAAGTGAGCAATGTGCTTGTCCCAAGAGCTTACATTTGCTACAAATATATCAAGGCTTCTGTACAAAAGTAAGAAATCTTCAGATCCTTATCTTTTGTGGCAATCAGTGTATTTTAGTAGCCACTAATATTCCTTGTTATTCCTTGTTCCATGCTGTCTTACCAGTTTAATGCACACTTCTATGTTAATATGTCTTCTTTTTTTTTTGCTATAGATGCTGTTTTGATGTAATTGCTACCATGTTTCTATGGCCATTATTCGTCTGTCCATAAATGCATTGTGTAAAGATGACTTCGATGATGATTCTGAATTCTGCCTATGTATCTGTAATTGTTTTATAAAATGGACATGAAAATGTTTTGCCTGCAGAATGAGATGGTTTCATTGTGAATAGTAAAATATTCTTCTATCTTTTATGTTTTATCCTTATTACTGGCAATGTTAGTTTTGTGAAAATGAAGATTTTACCAATTTATTTGAGTTAGGTAAAATCAGTTTATGGCCCTATCTGTTTTTATTTTTTGGCATTGTATTTCAACTGAAATAGGATTTTTTACAGTAGTACAATTTTTACAGCAGGAGTAAAGTGTTTCTGCAACTCCCCAATTCTATCATTAGTAGTCTTATCATCCTCCAGAGAGCAACATTTATATAGTATGAGTAATAATAATAATAATAATAATAAATGCACTGTATCCAATTCAGCCTTGTATTCCAGGGATGGTGCATGTATATATATATATGCTAAATTACTATTACTTACAATACAATGGCCATTCAGCCATTAGTGTCCATCCTCCAGTTTTTTGGGGCAATTAACTCAATGAGGTTATAGAAGAACAGGGCCGTTAATACTATATTATTCCACAGCCAGTATAAGCTTCAATTCCTAATATCAATGATTTCTTACTGAATACTATAAGCTTCTCAACTGAACTCTCTTCTACCTGTTATACAGCAGTCTAGGCTGGAAGGATGGACAGATATACAGTTACCTTGTTCTTGCACAATTGGACCACAAGAACCAGGCAGCAAAGTCATTCTGCATCACTTGCGGCCCACATGCCAGGTAATCAAGTGTGGAGCAGGGAGAGTTTCATCTTTCCTTCCCATGAGCTTTGCAATGTCAATGGGTGATGTTGGGATAACGTGTATACGTGAGCACCAACGACAGAACCTGGGTCTCAACCTTTGTCATTTGCCAATTAATGTGAAATCACTAGGGCAAACCTAGGTCAATGCACCGAGCATGTCCATAGCACCTACTAGGTGTATATGTAAATAACGATGAAAAGTAGAACTTGATGGCATATAAGAATCATTTGACCCATCAAGTCTGTTCATTTCACCTGATGTAAAGACACACACCTTAATTATGCGTTGTCTTAGGTCCATGATAGCCCTATACCTATTCCATGTATGTTTACATTTCTCACTGTATTAGCCTCTGCCACTTCTGCTGGTAGACTGTTCCACTTATCCATCAACCTTTCAGTAAAGTAAAACATCCTTACATATATCTCTGACTTCTCTCCCATACCTTGTTCCATCCTTTTATGTATGTAAGTGCTGTACATATAAAACCACGGTTCACCTATGACATATCTTTTGTGGTTGTCTTCCATTTTTACTTTCCTGCAGCTCATGGCAGTCCACCCCACCAAGAAAGAATGTTTAAAGCCGATGTAATAATGCGATTTGTATTTATTTCCAAGTGGCTTCTGTTAACGGTTCTTTCACCAAATCATACAGTTTTAAAGGTAAATTGGACTGTCTGTCACCGAATACAGCCCAGGGGAAACCGTATGGAACAAATACAACGTGACACAGGTCAGGTGCAATTGGGGTGGTCAGACCTCCTCTTTCTTACAGGATACTCATGAAAATGCAAGCATGATGGTTCTATGCAGATTTTGTGTGCACCTGGTATTAAAAGTCAAGAGGTCTGGCCATCTCCTGCATGACCCTTGCTAATAATAAATGCAATTCATGTGCCTGTCATATATCACTGGGCTGAGTACGAGGCCATGGCACAGATTTGCGTTTTGTAACGCTGCTGGAAGTTTCAGAAAATATCATACAAATGTTCCCTATAGAAGATTAAGCGTTAAGTACAATTTCATATGTTTTTTGAAAATTTATCAGATTGCACTAGAAAGTTGAGGAAATCAGAGTAGCTTTTTTTTCTATTCAGTGAGTTAAGGGTTAAGAATCAATTGGGAGGAATGATCTACAGATCAGATTTGGTGTTCATACCAAGGAACGTTGGTCATTCATCAAAACCCTGACACATGGTCATAATTGAAATGATTTATTTTGGGATCACGTAAAGTATATGTTCGTTGATCTCAGTATTATAAGCACTAAAAAATCTGATTTTTAAAGGTGAATTTCTTTTTGAAAATGACTTTGAATATTTTATTTTAGGGATATTTATATGATATCTCAGTATTTTAATGACCGCATAAGTAGAGACGCCATTTAAATTCCTTCCTCCCTCATGTCTGCCTAGAATATAACCACTGATTACAGACTATCCATCCATTATTGCAGCCCACAAGGCAGTTAGTAAAATAAACAGATCGCATGCGTAGGTCTTCAGAGCCATGCACATGTAGCAGACTGCAAATATCAGGGATCTTATTGATTTATTTTATAGTGTCCTTCTGGTTGTTAGGAGATAATGCTATTTCAGGTGGGGCAGCAGAAAATACTCTATTTTCTTTCATTTTTGAGGTTACAAAAATGTTTCACTCCTGACCAGGATGAAACAGCTGATTCATTTATTTTCCAATCAGCACAGAGTTACATATGGTTATGGTATTTATATCGTATTTATATCGTTTTAACTGGGAGGTTAACAGTTGCCAGCAATTGATCCAAATGATCAGCAGACTTGATGTTTGCAACCAAATATCAATTCTTATTGACCACGGGTAATTGATGATTGTCCTAGACAAAGTAACATTATCCATCTTTCCTGTGACCACCATAACAGGAACCATCACAATCAAATGCTAGACATTTTCCCATAATTTGCATAAATGCTAGTCTCATTAAAAGCAAAATCTACAACTTTGGTCGTAAACCAAATATTTTTTCCTGAATTACTTTCTTAGTTGACAGCTCGGTTTAGTTAGCATACATGAGAGTGGCTGCTGCTATTCCCATTAACTAGAATGGAAGTGCTAATGAGTATGTTAAGGAAGTGTACTTAAGTATACTTCCTGCATTCAGTAGAAGCTGCTGGAGGAAGCATTAAATGAGAGAGAAACCTCATTTTACAACTCCAATAACTCACTAATTTGCATGCAGTAAAATGCATCGGAGTCCATGCAATATTAACTCCAAAATGCATTTAACATAAAAAGGTCTGCTCCTTTAAATCCTTAGCTGGTGTATACTTCCAATATCTTGTAGTTATAGTTATAATGTGTGATATGTGAAATATTTACTACATTAAAAGTACCTACCTATTTTTAACACACGCTACTGAATAATATTTAACTGGATTGTACCAGAACTTTTAAGTGCAGTGCTAGTTAAACCTAGATATATGGTTTTGTTTCTGCAGATGTCTTGTTATAACTCACTCAGGATTTTTTTTTAAATCTTAAAATAATTTACAAGCTTGGGCAATATAAAAAATAGTCAATAACACATCTGCTTATCTGAGTGGATTGTTGAAGTCAAGAATGGATACAGGGCAATTAGTTGGTTTTTTTTCCAAACTCTGGGTTTTGGATGATTTCTAAAGCCTACCTTATATACAACCCTGATTAACCTAAAATAAAAGACATTGGGTGTGGAGAAGTGCAAATAAGTCTTCACAGTTTATTAGTAAGGAATATATATAACATGAAAAGAGAAGGCAAGTAAAATGGTCAGTGTCAGGTGGGCCAGTGTGTTCTTATTAGCCATCATGTTCTATGTTCCTCACTTTCTATACTAAGCCACTCTAGCAGACAGAGGAGCATATGATGTGTTGTCACCATCACAAAAAAACAGCAAAAGAACTAAAGGATAAGTATTAAGGAAACCTTAAGGTTTTAGGTCAAGAAGGATTAAGAAAGAAGAGTGCCCTCAGCATTAAACTGGAGATTTTTTTTCTACTGTGGTCAACACGGTGCTAGAAGTGTGTGTGTAGCACAAAAATATATTGAAAAGGGTCCAAAAGGTTATGGGAACTGAGATGGCCAACAATGCAGAAAACAGAATTGTACATGACAGGTCGAGGGTAGTTTTTTCAGAATGAACTTAACCATTATGTTATTAAAGCAAAAGAGGAATGTGCAAGAATATAAGGAAGTGCTGGCAATGTGGGCCAGCATAGGAACAAAGGTCGAGGCAAGTGGATGTAGTAAGAAGCAAGACCATAATGGGAAGTGGCGAGGAGACATAATAAACTAAAAATGTGTTATTTCCAATGATGAAAAGAGGCAAAAAGGGGGTTTGGATGGCAATCCCTTCATCATTAGCAAGCATCTCATATATGACATTATTGGTAAATTAGGAAGACTGTAGGAAACAGACAAAAGTAGATAGAATGAAGATGCAACACTTTTTACATTTCGGTTGTGTTGATCGTAGCCCAATTGTTTTGCTCAGCAAGTAACATACCTGCCAAAGTCGTGTCCTTTTGCCATTGTGATTATACTGCTGTTCACAGGAATGGCCTTTGTGAATAACATCATTATAGAACAGGAACTTAAATTTAACACACCTGAAGCACACTTTTTTGGTATGTAACAGTCTCATTTTTAATACTGTAGCCAAATATAAAAAAAAAATTAGAGCATGAGCTAATGAGCATTCAGTGAAATACCTTCATTTTGATGTTGCTTTATAAGAGAGAAAGACCCATTTTTTTGCATTCTACGTATATTATAGGACAGTTTCTGCATGATCCTCATCTATATTTATGCTGGTAAATCTTAAATCCACATGAAATCTTTGACACAGACTAAAATCAACATTAAGGGTGGAGATAAGTCAGATATCACTGTTAAATTGTACTTAGGTGAAGATACTCATTTCTATTGTTACTTGGCTAAGAAATGTTACAATCATCTCGGCATTCTCGATAAATGGGAGTCATGATCATATCGGGTACATGCTGCCCACTTCCCAATACAAGCAAAATGTTATCCTAAATGCTATCCTGTTGAAGAAAAAGCTGTAGCAAACATTCTAGTGATGATGTAATATTATTACAAAATAATTCTAGCTTCACTAGTTAACCATGCATGGGTATATTTACCATCTAGGCAATAAAATCAAGCGGAAGAGAAATTAACTATATTATCAATAGGGGTTTCCAAAAGTCATCCCAGTTGTGGGACCACAAATATCAGAGATGCCTATTTCAAAGAAGACAGGAATGCATTTCAAAGCAATTTACCAGGGTCTGAGGACTGTCCCTTTAATTTCATACCATGGGTAGTCATGTGACTATAAAGATGTAATTATCTATGTATAGCAATGTAGGCAATGCTTGGGTATAATCACCTATATAAATTTTAAGGCCACTTGAGTTTCCTTAACCACTGGTCAGTTACTCCAATCATAGCAGCCCCAAGTTACCACACCGAAGTTTCCTGAATGGGTACCAGTTTGTCTCATCAAGGTATCCATGAACTGAAACAAGGCCTCTGCAGGCTTCAGTGTGTCCATGGAGAATTGGAATTAATACAAAATATGGATATTCCAATAATGAGAGATGAGAATATCTTTAAGAAGAAAAATTGGCCATCCCTTCAGAATCTTCACTTCCTTCCCAATAACGGCATATATCACCAAAAAAGGACTTATTCTCCTACTACACTTAATAAAAACGGTTATATGTCTTTTTATGCGATAAGGCCACCCAGCCCTGGAGAATCTTAAGACCACCTAATAGGGTGTGAGGCTTTGTGAATGAAATGAAGGTTTTATTGTCCGGCGTCTTTTTGTTTTCAATTGTAAGTGCTCTAGAGGGTTATTAGCAAGGGTATAAAGACACAAACAAAGGGAGCAAGTTCGACGTGAAAAACAATGCAGCTTATTTCAAAAGACAAATGAATATCAAGAGCTGCACGCAGACTGCAGGAAAGTGTGACTGTCTTCATTACTGGATACCAACACTTTACCTGAATTTGACCCTCACATTAACACGATAAGGCCAAGTGGCACACGACACACATTTTAACACAGTCAAAATCTTTATATGTACATATACAAACTTTACAGCCCACATAAACTCAAAGAACCACTTACAGAAAGCCTTAACTTTTTGTTTGATGTGTCTTCTGAATGTTTTACCATCATCACTTTGTTTGTATTGCAAACCTGCATGAGAATTAGGAGTTCAGTTGTCCCTTCAAACCTACAGTTTCCAGCAGATGGATGTTAAACTATTAGTTTAGACTACTTTAGGCAGAACTAGCTATAAACAATTTCAATAACATTCTAGTATATGAGAGCCGCTATCCTATTTAACCAGCTAACCACATCTGTTTTTACACCTTAGAACATGTTATTACAGATGGCACACATTGCGGTTGTAGAGCAGAGGATGGCAACCTCACCAAGTGGCTTGTCAAGAGGCCATGCATGAGCAGTAAGATGACAAACGAGCATACCCAGGAACACTCAGGGTTTGCCCCTGACTTTTTGCCCCAGTTTCAAGTTCTCAGGTGATCATATATGGCTCCCAATTTCTATTTTTGTTACCAGTATGTAATGATTGAAATCCTTGCTTAAAATAATTACAATAAAGTCAAGGCTTCCACAAGGGCCGGTATTAGAGCCATTTGGGCAACCCATATTTCAAACCACTGCATGGAATTTTCAGGATGGGCCATTAAAAGGAAATTATTTCAAGAGTCTCAAGGTCAGATTTTTTAGAAAGTTCCCAGGTATGCAAATAAGTCAGCCCTTATGTCATTATTGCTAGGCCCAAAACAGGACTCCAGATTAGGACCCACATGTCTTTGCCCGTACACATAATTCACTATATGAAACAGCCACTGTAAATACGCCCTGTGACATATTTTTATTCAGGACTGCCCTAAGCTGATTTCACGGTGAAGCATGGCACACTGGTCTTAAAACAGGACTGTCCTGTTAAACTTGGGGTTACTGGCTCATCTGCAACTATAGCCCCAAAGATATAAAAAATGATGAGGAAACATATAGAAAAGCATTTTTACAGATAAGTTGGTCCCTTTATAGATTTAAGTCATTTAAATTTATTAATGGTACAAAAGACGTGGTTGGATGAGCCATCTTTGGGATGAACAGGTCTTCTCACTCAACATCAGTGCCTGACCTCACAAGTGCTCTCCTGGATGAATGCAAACTACATACAGGGGTGTATGTAGAGTATGTGGCGGTACTGCAGCATAACCCCCATCACATTGACATGGTAGGCCTCTGCTCCTGAAACAGCCTGTCTATGCCACCTCTGCTTCTTAAGCTGCCTACCTGTGTCACTTATGCCCCTTAACAGCCTTCCTGGCCCATTTCTGCCCCTAAACACTTTCACTCACTTGCTCATTCATTCATTTCCAAAGCCTGTCACTAAATCTTTGGGCTCCTGTTGATCTTACGATGCTTATTCCTCAGTTCTAGTTGTTCCTCTGTACTCAATGTCCTGCGATCTCATATTCCTTGGTCCCCATGCTCTTGCATTGACTGAATCTCTAGTTTCTGACATTGGTTTTTGTTTTGTTTTTTTTCCTAGCTGCATTGTTCCCGATACCTGGCATCCTGACCCTGAGTAGCCACAGTGTTGTGCCTTTCTTATATTGTTACTTAACTACTAGTATCCTGACCTTGGCTTCTCTGATCATCCAATGTCTGTGACTGAGGCCCAACCCGTCAGCAGTTCTGCACACTGCTAGTTCTCATGCACTTCATTCAAAGCCTATGGATTCCATCTGAGTATTCCACCTCAGAGGCATCAACATGCCTTCCATTCATGACATAGAGCCACAAATTAGCAGCGCAATTAGGTTTTTGCGAGACAGTTAGATGGTTTAGACTTCTAGGCAATGACATTTACATCTTGTAAAGGATGCCATTAAAATTGAGTATTTTCTCTTAATATCAGAGCTGCTACAGGAACACTTAGTTTTCTCATGTTTAACCCCAGCAGAATATCAGATGTTAAAGAATAAGACGTAGAACCGATCGTGCAGATATCAGCCCATAATGTGAGTGCAGTAAGTTGCTAATTTAACCTTTATTAAGGCAGAGCCAGTATACATCATGCTTTTTCAAGTATCAATATGTATAACCAAGGGGATTTCATTTTATTTGCTGTAAATGTGCCAAGAATAAATCAATAATAGGTAGCCCCCACGCTGCATGCTTAGCAAGACACAAAAAAATAAAATAAAAAAGCAGACAAGTTGTCTGTCCACACGTCAGCATGAAAGAAAATTCTGAATTGATCTGGAAGCACCAAAAGCTTCTTCATTGATCCAGAGTGTTTACAACACTTTACAGTCCCCCCCCCATACATTATTTAAGTTTTCTTTATTTCTTTTATGTGATTTCCATTCTTTCTTTCTTTAAACAAACCCTCCACCATATGTTTCTCTCTGAAAGGAATGATTGTGAACGGACACTTAACACAATATTGTGGGTACTTTCTGAGATTTTTGTTTCTCTGGAAGACCCAACACATTCTCCACTTCTTAATGAGGCATTGAGGCTTCTGCTTTCCTAACTTCCTCTAAAGAATAAATAAAAAGGACCACTAAAGTGTCTCTTTCACATTTTGTCTCCTTCTTTCCACCCCTTTTTATGTTGACACCCAGTGATAATCAGCTCTTCACTGTGGCATGCTGGATGCGCTTGCCATCTGAAGGCCTTCATTTCAATACAGAAGATAAGCTAATGGCAAAAGAAAAATGCAATAGCGTTTGATAATATCTGGTATATAAAATAATTTTTTTTATCTAGAAACATAGAAATGAAAGGCTTGTATGCCACTTGCTTAAAAAAGTGTAATAAATGTCTACATTTTATGATTATGTTTATGATTAAGATATGTGTGGGGAATTGAGGTTTACATCTCAGCCTATAGTATACTTTATAATACCCCTTAAGTGTGACATGGGCTTAAGCCAGGGCATCCGCGCTCACCGCTGACACCACAGCGGCCCAACAGGCACCTTCCAAGCAAAATGTCAATTTTTATCATCCACCATATGTTATATTAAAGCTCTTGGAGCGATCTACTCAAAGGGTATCAAGAAGAATAGGGCGAGTAATAAGCTTATAATCAAGTGGAATGTGATGCCTTCATGGTTTTCTGCCTCATTATTTTTCATACAGTCTTTGTATAAGTCAACAAATCTCTTAAACACCACTTCTCAAAAGGTTAGGCATAAAGGTAGGTGCCAGAAACATCTTCATTCATCCATCCATGCCACTGCACAGCACATCTATCAGAAAAATGCCTTTATACATTCATTATGCTTTGATTTCAGATTTTGTTTTACACAGAGCCGGCCTTAGGTGTTCTGGCGCCCTGTGCGGACTACTCCTCTGGCGCCCCCCCATCCCAAAAAAAGAAAGGAATAAAAACTTGTAACAAAACCCCAATCACTATATACTACGCCAAACATTGATGTGGTGTAGGCCTACCACTTCATTGTCTGGCTTAGTAGTAGGGATGCACCGAAACGAATTCTGGACTGAAACTGAAAGTGCAGCATTTACCTGGCCAAAACCGAATATGACCCCCCCACACCATAAAAAAATCTAACACTTTTATTTAAAGTAAGTAACACACCAAAATAGGACAAAACAAGTAAATAACAATATTATATATATATATATATATATATATATATATATATATATAGATAGATATATATCTATATATCTATCTATATATATATATATGATTAACAGCAATCACATTCCTATCATGCCCAGGCATACCCAGATTCCAGGATGTACTCGCAGACTTGGCATGATAGGAGTATGATTGCCCTATCTACCCCTTCTCACTCCCTTCTGCCCTATCTACCCCTTCTCACACCCTTCTCCCTATCTACCCCCTTTCCCCTGTCTCACTCCCTTCTCCCCATCTACCCCCTCCTAACTATCTACCCTTTCCCTCTTTGAAGTTCACTTACCTTTCAGGAGTCCTGCGCTGGGGGTGCAAGGCCTCTGCCTCCCAGCTCTGCCACTGTATGGAACAGTATAGAGTGATGGGAGTACTTTTAGAGCATAATTAGATCATGAAAAAGACATTGGGAATGGTACAGCATGACACCCATCACTCTCACACACTTACCAATCCACAGATATACTAATCCACACGTATACACCAATCCACTAATCCACACATATATACCAATCCACACATATATACCAATCCACACACACACCAATCCACACACACACTAATCCACACACACACTAATCCACACATATACCAATCCACACATATACACTAATCCACACATATACCAATCCACACATACACTAATCCACACATACACTAATCCACACATATATACCAATCCACACATACACCAATCCACACATATACACTAATCCACACATATACCAATCCACACATATACCAATCCACACACATACCCATCCACACACATATATACCAATCCACACATACACTAATCCACACATACACTAATCCACACATATACCAATCCACACATATATACCAATCCACACATACTAATCCACACATATACCAATCCACACATACACTAATCCACACATATACCAATTCACACATACACTAATCCACACATATACCAATCCACTCTCACTCTCACTCTCACTGAATGCTTTCCTACCTTTCCTCTTTTCTCCTTACAGCTCCTTTTCCTTCTCTTCGCTCCTCTTCTTCAGTTCTTCTATCTTCTTCCAGGTCAGAGGGCACGGGCAGCGGTGGGCCCGGCGCACAGCAGCTGTTGCCGCGCGGATCACAAGGGAGCGGTATCGGAGGTCTTTAACAGACCTCCAGCTCCCTTGCGAGCCTGCTCCTCCAGCGGCGGACATTACTGTCCGTCTCTGGAGGGGTGCCGGGTGCCCCCCTGATGAGCGGCACCCAGTGCGGACCCCCCCTCCGCTAGGTACGCCACTGGCGGCAGTGGACCCCGCGGCGGCGGCAGCGGACCCCGCGGCGGCGGCAGCGGACCCCGCGGCGGCGGCGGGCCGCGCCACCTGGAGTGTGGCGCCCTGTGCGGTCGCACAGGTCGCACACCCCAAAGGCCGGCCCTGGTTTTACATAAAGACTTCTAATAGTGCAAGCGCACGGGGTTTACTCACTTTACCCTTAGGAGGAAACTTACATGTCACAGTAACTCCCTGAGGCTAAGGACACATGGGGATAGGTTTGAGTTTAGATGGGGCACTGATAGAATCCTGGGGAGACGCCTTACCTGCCTGCTCAGTCCCATCGTATGTCTATGCTCATTGGGGGGGCATTGAGGGGTTAATCGTTGGTGTCCCGGCAGGAAGAAGTGCAGTTTGGCAGGAGTACCCAGTCGGGGTACAGGGTGTCACGTCACATTACCTAATTGTGTTTCTGTTATAAAAACACCAATACAGTTAAACTGTCCTGAAAGACGAGCAGAGTTGGCCTTGCTTAATAGTAGTTAATGTGATTAGACTCATGCGGATTTAACAATGCAATATGCAGAGTAAATGCAGACATTTTCACCTTAGATGGAGCAGGACCTGGGACCTCAGTATCCCTAAGGGATAAGAGAAGAACAAAAGTTAAGGCAAGGCAGAGGTCTGGTGCATGGTTCAGAATCCAATGATGGTATATATAGGTATAAGGGGAAACTTAAAACTTGGTGTGTGTTCCCCTTTAAGTCCTTGCAAAGCTTACTTCACGCCAAAAGCGGTCACGCATGATTACAACAGGAGAAGAGGATCCCCCGCCATGTACCAGCAGCACAGCGGGGCAAGGTAAGAACAGCCCTTCCTATTCATATGTGTCACGCTTAAATGTTTCAGATCATAAACCAAATTTTTATATTTGACAAAGGCAATGTGATTAAATACAAAATGCACAAAATGATGATTTCATGTATAGAAGGAAACAAGCGATCCACCCTATCTGGCCCTATGTGAAAAAAGTAATTGCCCCTTAATTACTAATCTACTAATTAACCAAATGTAATTATTGGGTTCAATTTCACTGGACATACCCATGCATGCTTACTGCCAGCCCTGTGAAATCTAAACATCAATTAAATAGAACATGTCTTGCAAAGTAAAGGTCTAAAAAACTGTACAAGCTTTAACCCCTTCTGTACCGATGACGTACCTGGTACTTCCTGGTTGGGTGTCACCCACAGACCAGGTACGTCATCGATGATGCGCGATCCAGCGTCCCTATGGAAGCTGGGATCGCGAGGGGCGGCTGCTACTGACTGCTGGGTGTCCCCAGCGATCCGTAGCAGCCACTCCCCCTCAAGTCGGTGCACGTGATCGATTTGAAGCGAATCACAAGCATGGAATTAAAATATTTAAATAATACTGCGGTCTAGAAGAGAAGACGCAGTACGCGAATGCCGGTACAGAAGGGGTTAATCTAAAGAAATTCAAGACCAGATGACAAAGTCATTGACATCTATCAGTCTGGAAAGAGTTACAAAGCCATTTCTAAGGCTCTGAGACTCCAGCAAACAACAGTGAGAGTCATTACGTAGAAATGGAGAAGACTTGGAACAGTGGTGAATCTACCAAAATTCCTCCAAGGGCGCATTGATGACTCATCCAGGAGGTCACTGAAGAACTCAGACTAACGCATAACAACTGCAAGTCTCACTAGCCTCAGTTAAGGTCAATGTTTATGATTCCATAACAAGACATGGCATCCATGGGAAAGTTAGAAGGCAAAAACAACTGCTAACCAATAAGAACTCAAAGGCTTGTCTCACATTTGACAGGAATAAAAATCTTGACAATCCCCAAGACTTTTAGGATAATATTCTGCGGACTGATGACTTAAAAGTTAAATATTTTAGAAGACATGTGTCCGTTTCATCTGGCGTAAAGTTAACGCAGCATTCCACAATAAGAACATCATACCAACAGTCAAACTGGGATTTGCTTTGCTGCTTGATGAGCTGGGTGACTTGCCATAATTGATGGAACCATGAATCGTGCTCTCTACCAGAAAATGCTGACGGAGAATATCTGGCCATTAATTTCTGACCTAAAGTTCAAGTATACGGCAAGACAATGACGAAGCACACAAGCAAGTCCACCTCTGAATGGCTGAAAAGCAACAAAATTATGGTTCTGGAGAGGCCTAGTTCTAACTTGAATCTGATCACGATGCTGTTGCCTGGCCTTAATAAGACAGTTCATGCTCGAAACCGTCCAATGTGGTTGATTTCAAACAGTTCTGCCCAAAATGTAACACTTACTGCCAGTTTGATTTCAGTTGTTGCCGCAAAGGGTGCCAACACCAATTACTTTCTCACATGGGTGATACAGGTTTCAATTAACTATTTACCGTCAATAAATTAAATGAACATGTAAAAGCTGCATATTGTTTTCTCATTTTGTCTGTCTTATATTCTTTGTGGAAATTCTTTGTTTTTGGTTATTATTGAGGGGGCTCTCTTGTTTCTCTTTAAGTTATATTAAAACATGTTTGTTGATCTAAAACATTTAAGTGTGATAAATATGCAAAAATAGAAGAAATCAAGAAGGGGCAAATACCTTTCTACAGCACTGTATACATAAGGTTTACTTTGCATGGAAAACTACAAAGTAGGGAAAGTGGAAGATCTGCTGTAAGAACACCTGTGCAATAATTATGAGGCACTTTAGCGGCATCTGCTGGCAGAAATGTAGTACTGCTAAAAACAAAAGACACTAAAATGTGTCATATTGGAAGAGTAAAGGAACACTCCAGCCATCATATGTACTTTAATGCACATGATTGATGAGAGGTCCCTTTAATTTTATGTGATGTAGACCTTGTGTACCAAATGATTCTTTAGAATCTCTTCAAATGCATTCACCCCTTCCCATGCATCCTGGCTATTTTCCATGCAGGAGATGCAGTCGGCCGAACATATCTCCTTGCACATGATATACTTACTGCCAGCTCTGTGCAAATGTGCAGAGAATGCTTTCATTGATTTTCAGTGCGAGTGCCTTCTTGAAACTGATCAGTGGCTCTTATAGTACTTTAAGCCCCACTAAATAAGAATGCATATTATTTTGTCCCTTCAAATCTGCAATTCCAGAGTAATCAAGATTCATTGTTTATTGACAACTTGACAACTAAAACGAACTTATTGTTACAAATAGCTGCTTTAGAAGGTTTGGGGTGTGATTATAAACAGATGCTTGTAATATTTTCAAAGTGCCAACTTTATTCAACATGTGATAAGTCAATAATACAATGATATTCTAAAAGCCTGTCTAATTTTTTGTGGGGAGAAAAAAATAAAATGGCCCAATCGCAGGACAGTAAGAGGCCATACCAGTTGCTTTTTGTTTCCTTTTCTGGAAAAGATACGGCATTGTGTTAACTCACACATAAGCCCATAAGGGTAGATCAATCACATTTGCTAATTCAGGTCAGGGCACTAAATACCCACATAAATTAGAGATTTATTAGGCAATAAATTAGAAACTAAGTCATCTTAACTTCATGTTCTTAGAATTTGGTTGTTTATTCTTCAACATCCAAAATTTAAGCCTGCTTTCTACACACCTTTCTCCTTCCTTTTAGGGAATGCATGTACACAATATGTATTGTAAGCGATACATGTAAATGGTATAACCTGGCAATCTTGCAGGCCAGTCTCCCAGTGTGAAAAAACTGCTAGATTTCCATTGACATAAGGAACATTAGTTCTTGGTGGCAGTGTTATTTCTCACAAGTAAATGTTCACAAGTGTATTCAGTCACCTGTTAGACTAAATTGAAAAAAAGGAGTGATTACAAGACATTGACCACTAGATGTCGCTGTTTGCATAATACAATTTTACATGAATTGGTTCTTTGTATCAGCATTAACAAAATTACCTATTTTAAAAAATGGAAGACCATTCCAACTCTGCTCTTAAGTGCTGTAGCTACAATTCCTCTATTTATCATGTCATTAAACATTTTTTATCACAATGCAATGCCATCAGTAAAAAGCATTTTGTCCTTTCTAAACAAAACTATGTAATTATATTTACAGATACAATAATTCTTTGTATTATTTCCTTCTCTATATGTGCTCCTGAACTATACTGGGCATTCCCTTACTACCTATATGGAATTTAAGCTCCTAATATTTCTTGTGTGTTGAGAAGTGTTTGTTATATAGGAATATTTAAAGATTTTATATACATGTACATTGTTGGCTGTTATCAACTGTTCCAAAGCAGAACCCTAAGAAACTCCCACTCAAAAATAAGATAGTTACATCAAGTTCAACCCTTCTACCTAACCTTCCTACTCTTGATCCAAAAGATGATGCACAAATACATGGATTGCAATATACAAAAACATACATGAGAAGTATCTATACAAAAATATTCAAGAAGAAAGATAGATTTTTACTGCCTATTAGCAACACATATAAAACATATTCATATAATGACTAACCTATTAAAAGATGCACCAAGAAAGTGTTGCAGGCTTGTATAATTATATTTCAACCATGTCTTTGATAATAATATATTTTAATTCCATTTAAAAACACCACAGTGAAGACATTATTCTCGACGTATATAGGACATGGCAGTTTCACCATCATCAGTCCTCTCAGGAACAGAACAAGGTATACCGGTAATTTAGAAGAGGATTGCAAATACAAATAGCGAGTTATTCATGCCGACGTGTAAAATTATCTGCATAAGGCACTCATATTGCTCTAAAATTGAACCTGGATCTCACATAGTAGTGCTTTTTCAAATAGCAATATTATAACATTTGTTCAGAAGTTCTAGATATTGTCTTAGACTTTTACAAACCAGTGTGGGTCCATTCACTAAAAGGCAGAGTTGGACAGAATGTTTTCAGGAGAGTCGACACTGTAATAAGGAGCCGACACTGTATAATGCATAATTTAATGGGTATGGAGGTGACTATGAAATCTTGATGATTTAACGAGAGAGTATTCCTAATACTGTGCCGGCCAAGCTCTTCCGGCAGCAGAAGCTCAGTGGGGGCTGGAAGCGTCCTTAAAATATGCTATATGCTGGCGCTGAGCGGAGAGGACAGCTGGGCAAAAGTGAGTGACACGGATAACACTGTAAATAAAGCTGTAAATTGTTGGTCCTCTAATAATGTGATACTTTTTATTTTCTTTAAAACCACATAAATTTTTTTTGCATTGAGTGTATTTACCTTCATTTCACATAATTTATAAAATAAATAAATTGTGACCCATTCAGTTCTAATGTGACAATTCAGTCCTAATACATTACTTATTCTCTTTAGAAAAGGACAAGTACCACAGGGCATCTGTTGTCCTTCACCCTTTTCAGCTCATAAACCTCTCAATAAAGTGGCCAACAACAGCACCATAGCGGCCATTCCCTTCCACACTCATCCAATAATATTTTATTGCATACAAACCACAGATATTCAAACAAAAATGAAGACAACACATAAAAATGTAATAGAACTATTTCATATATTTATTTGAAAAATACTTACAAAAGCAAATGTTTTGACACTAAAATATTTAATTTTACTCTAGATGTTAACATCAGTGGGATTAAGCATGCAGAAATAACAGTCTTCTGTTATGAGCATTGCTACAATTACTGGAGGGAAAGATAAGGTTGGGGAGGGCTTACTTAACAACCGTGGCATTGCCCTCACTTGTTTCCCACCACCTTTACAGTAGTCAAGTTTTGTGCTTAACTCTATCCATCCATGGTTCCAGTCCACAGACCAACAAGCTACACGCTGGTTTGTTGTATTGGGTGTCTCTGGAAGGCCAATTACAGATGTGCATGGTCTGCCAAGTTTAACCCCTTTGCCTGGCAGGAGATCCCAGGCCCTTGTGGCAGCAAAAAACATTCCAAAAAGAGTTAAGGGAGGTCTAGGAATACTATGTGTCCGGTAGGACTGTAGTGCATGGATTAGCAAAACGGATAAGGTCCTTTGGTCATAAATTCACCAACAAGGTTACCAACATATAACTCCAAACAACTCAATGTTTAATCTAACACCACTGCAACATATGACTATTGCTAACTGAAGCAGGGCCTGAAAGACTGAAGGCAATGGCTTCGGAAAATCTAAGTAGTTTATTTCTCTTTTACTGGGTTTATCTTAGAAACCTCTTGCACGCTTTTAAATTCTCCTTTTAAGCAATTATTGCTGGGCGAGCACCATGCTAACAATGTATAAAAATCAATTGCTCATAATATGTATTGTGTGGAAGAAATGTCTGTCAGTAATTCAGACCTGAAGTGGTTGCAAGCTCCCTAGACAAGCATTTCTGAAACCGTATATACTGATCCCAGTGTAAGTTCATTGCAAATCCTTCCTAGACCACTTGGGTACATGGATTTCAATTCTTGCTGGATAAACTAACATTAGGTGGCTCTCCACAGGAATAAAGATGTTAAAAGAAGACTGGCACTCATTTTGTTTTAGAAGAGATTCAGTTGCATTACAAAGCATAGAATTCTGATGGAAACTGCAAATTTGGCAGTACCTAACCAGGAAAGATGCTTCCATGATTGGCTGGCTGAATGACAAAAGTTATTGACCATTTCTGTGCAAGGCAAAGGCTCCTCTCCAGTTTGATGTCCCATACACATCAGAAGCAGATGAAAAGGTCCTATGGGGCGAAAATACTGGACGAGGTCTCCTACCACCTAACTGGGGTGCAAAACTGTTTTGTCTCCAGTCATCCTCTGGTGGCATGTCAACCCTCTTTGGGCTTTGTATTCTAGGCTGAGGCATGAAGGAATTTTCCCATGTGTCTCCTCTACCCATAGAAGAACTACGAGGCATTCTAAATGTATTGTACCCTGTGGTGGTTTGTGGCTTGCAATTCATTGTAGAGGGTTCATAGCCTCTGAACCCGGATGTCTGCTGTGAGAGGCCAACCTGTGATCTTCTGCCTGGTGAGCCTATGGAGCCACAATTCACCATGTGTTGTTCAGATGAAGATATCTGACCAGACCATAGAAGACAACCTGGAATATTTTGTTCTTCAGCTCCTGCGTCTTGCCAGTGGTCGACAGACCTTTGTGGTGGACTGGAGTGTAAACCAGGACTGAGCTTTGGTGCCCTTGGCAGAGTTGCATAGCTCAGTGCCATGTTTGAATATTTGTTGCTTCTGACAATTTCACCCCGGTCAGGCATAGCCAAAAGCTTTTTGAAGTTGGTACCTCCTTAAAGAAACAACACAAAACAAGGGAAGGAATGGGGTTGAAGAATTGTGACATGAAAGAGATACATCAGAACAACTTATATATAAACAAGTAAATACATAGCTACCAGGGAACACGGATATTGATAGGGATTATGGGCAATGCTTCTAATCTACAGACAAAATAGCATCTCATTCTCATCTTGTTTGTTAGTAATTGCTGGAATGGGTAAAAATATCTAGAAATATTCTGAAATCAAGAAAAAGCAAACAAACAAAAGCAACACAAGTGGCGGAAGCGTCTCCCTCACACATGGAAGAAAATGAATGCGTTACTGCCAGCTTTTAGGCATGCATTATTCCAAATGTGCCGCTACATTGAAATCTACTCACCCATTGTCACAGTTCTAGAATTTACTACTATGTTCCACTGTCCTTTCTCTTCACTCATGTCATGCCCTTCCTAACAGCAGTGTTATCCACCCTAATCTCCATTTTCACTCCCAGTCTGTCCTCCTCACTTACTTAATCTCATACTTCATCTTCACACTTTTTTTTTAATAAGAATTAGTGTAACTGGACATTGGTTTGTTTTATATTGAAACAAAAGTATTATAAGTGTCATGCCAGAACCGGTCAGCTAAATGGAACAGTATGATCCAAACTGTTACCACTGATATAATGACTCTAATTCTTCAACAATACATACAATGCTTGAAGAACATTTGTTGAAAAGCCTAAATTTGCATTTTGTCTATGGACCATAGTAATCATCTTTCTATGCTCATTCTAAGATTGTGCTTTGAAATGTAATTACCATTATTAATACATCAGTCTCATAATCCCATTCCATAACTCCAGACTGATCAAACAATGGCAGTGTCATTGTGGCAGATCTGCCTATTCAAAATAAACATCTGTGTCTACTCAGGTGAGGTCTAATACCATCAGTTAGCATAACTGTGGACATTTATTGCTTATTCATAGATCAATAAGCCCCACATTATCACTGTATCTGTGCAGTAAATTCATAGGCATCCACATTATTATTTATAGGTCCAAAACATGTGGTCCTGTGTTTACAGGATTTATCCCTGTACAATTTTACAATAATTTCTAATATGTTACATTTATATAAAATGAAATCCCACATTCCAAAGACATGATAGTTATTGGAGAGGCAGCCCACATATTGGTTAATAACACATAGAAGAGGTTGGGTAAAGCAAACGGTTCCCAGATGTAACAAGTGAAGGTGTCTACAAGATGACAAATAAGTGATGTGAGAACATGCAGGAAAGATTCTGTGAGATTACCTGGTGGTCTGTGTGTCTCACCCACCATGCTGGGCGCCAGAACCTCATGGGATGGGTGCTGCAGCTGGGTTGGGTAGTGCTGGGGTTCATAGGATAAGACAGAAGGATTGTGGGTATAAGGGTGGGAGGAGGAGCTGTGAGAGCGATGGCTGCTGTCCATAAGCGATTTCCTCTCATTGGATGCCTCCTTTTAACAAACGGGACAGAAAAAAAGAAAGAATATACAAATGAACAAGATGGTTAACATGAGGCAGGATCAAATACTGTAATAAAGCACATATTGCATAACAAGGAAGGATAACATATAACAGCGCATCAAGCCCCACTCAGTACACTGCAGTACACCTAATACACTACAGAGGTGATCATATGTGCTGGGAGTGTATCTAAAATGTTTACCAGGTACAGACACTGAATAATTTAGAGGACAAAATGCAAGAACTGAAAAGGATTACATGCATACAACCAACTGCATGATTACAGTCTAAATATATCCAGTTGGTATGATGAACTAAAGGACAAAAAGCTATAAAATGTACTTAAAAGATTCTCAAACCAGAACAAAAAAACATTGCTATGTTACAAATGTACATGCATCCTTGGAAGCATGTTAAAAGCTGGTTTCTTTTATTGAAGCTATACTTCTCATAAAATATGCCCAATGAATCTTAAAAAAGAAAAAATGCCACATAGTGAAGCTGGTGCTTTGGCTGGATTGGGCTTTTGGAAGTGAAGTCGCCTGATAATTTCAGATAGGAATTACAACCTTGCTACTGTCGGTCTCAAAGTCGTCTAAATTTGATGGGACTTACTCTAAGACAAGAGGTAAGTAAAGATAAAGATTTTTCACAGTTCAACATATTGCTAAAACAGTAGCAGGTGCTACTTGTGTTGACATGCTAACCTGGCACTTGAGAATATTAAACTCGGCCAATGCATGTTGCAGGATTTTTGCCAACATGACATGGTAAAATAATGCAGCTTCATGCACTGGTTTAGTCCATACACAGCTGATCTAGACAAACCCTAAAATACGTCAATAATCACATAAACTGATCCTGGCCTTCCTGTAGATTGACTGGATCAAAACTAAAAGTGACCAACTTATGATTGTGAAGAATACAAAGACTTTCATGGAAAGGGAAGAAGTGTTTCCCCAAAAATTAAGGAATGCCTGATGCATTTCAATGCATTTCGTCACTTAATGCTGGCCCCCCCCAGGAAATCATGCGGGGGGAGCCGATAATGAAGAAATCCCCCCCAGTTAGAGGCACTCGCCTTGGGCGAAGCTGCGAGGGGTGCACAGCCGACCGATCAGCAGTTGTAGCCTGCCCCCTCAATCGAAACCCAGTACAACGGCGGAGGAGAGAGAGATGCGCCAAGTGGTCGCTCATGAAAGAGTTTTCAGGAACCCATCTGACTCCTCTGCTCTGGCCGCCACCCTCCTCAGCGGTGCCCTGACTGCAGTGGTGGGAGCGCAAGGCGTCTATCTCGGTGCCGGTGCTCCACGCTGAGAGCCGGAATATGATTAGCAGTGAAGCTGCGATCACCTCGGCAGAGCAGCAAGACAGAGACACTGCGCTCCCACCACAGGACTTCAGCAAGGTAAGTGAACGACAAAGGGGGTGAGGGGGTAGATAGTGAGAAGAGGAGAAAGGGGGTAGATGGTAAGAAAGTTGGGATAGATAGTAAGAAAGGGGGAGTAATAAGAATATTAATCAATTGTGTGAATGAGCAAGTGAATGAATGAATTAATGTGTGGATGAATTGTGTAAATGAGTGAGAGAATGAATGAATTAATGTTTGTATGAATTGTGTGAATGATTAGTGAATCGGTTTGTGTAATCTGGGTGCTGGTCAGGTTCTATGTGGAGAATGTGGATGCCAGGGCTGGCCTTTGGGGTGTGCAACCTGTGACCTATGCCTGTAATTTAGGGGGTTTATTTATCCCCTGAGTTTACATGTGATTTCCAGTTGATCTATACCTGCAAAGCTGGGTTTGTGTGTTATTCTGTTGATCTGTATCTGCTATGCTATGTTTTCATACATTATGTATACCTGCAAATATAGGGTTTGTATGTCTTATTCAGTTGATCTATATATGCAAGTGCTCTTTACATGTGTTGTTTATTTGATCTAGGGCTGCAACTAACGATTATTTTAATAATCGATTAATCGGCCGATTATTTTTTCGATTAATCGATTAATCGGATAAAAAAAACAATATGCAAATTTTTCGTTTATTTAAAAGAATTTTGCATTGTGCCCCCACCCCTTTGCACTGTGCCCCCACCCTCACTCTGCCCTGCGCCCCCACCCTCACTCTGCCCTGCATCCCCACCCCCACTCTGCCCTGCACCCAGTCTCACAGCCTGCCCTGCACCCAGTCTCACAGCCTGCCCTGCATCCCCACTCTGCCCTGCACCCAGTCTCACACCCTGCCCTGCACCCAGTCTCACACCCTGCCCTGCCCTGCACCCAGTCTCACACCCTGCCCTGCCCTGCCCTGCACCCAGTCTCACAGCCTGCCCTGCACCCAGTCTCACAGCCTGCCCTGCATCCCCACTCTGCTCTGCACCCAGTCTCACACCCTGCCCTGCCCCCCCACCCCCACTCTACTCTGCACCCAGTCTCACACCCTGCCCTGCATCCCAACCCCCACTCTGCCACCCTGCCCTCCCACCCCCACTCTGACCTGCATCCAGTCTCCTGGCCCCACTCTGCCCTGCACTCACATCCTGCCCTGCATCCCCAATTTTATCGATTCGTTGTTTCAGCTCTAATTTGATCTATACTTGAACTACAGAGAGGAAGGAAAAGAGAGTTGTGGCTTAGTGAATGAGGAAACAAAGGGATTCTGATAGATCATCTCCCCCCGTAATCATCCCCAAAGTCACGGTAGGGTCAGAAGAAGGGAACTCTCACAGTCAACCCCTAATCTGCAATCAGTGTGGCAAATATTTTTTGGGGTATGGGAGTGGAGGGAGTGATTGCATGCTAGGAAGCGTGGAGGGGGCCCAACAAAATGCTTTCCTTGGGTTCAATTTTTAAATATTTAAAAAAATGTTTTTGTTAACAAGGTTTGGCTGTCCCCCCCCCCATATTTAATGTATTAAACGTACATTATTTGTACCAGTGTTTTTAAGATATATATTACTGTACTTGTTAGCAAAAAAAGAGATGGGGAGAATCTGGGGTAGGGGATAGTGATGAAAGGTATCTGATGGGGAGAAAGAAGAGGGTATCTGATGGGGAAAAATGTTACCCCCCCGATTTGTAGGGGTTCCTACGCTAATGAGTATACCCCTTAGGACATACCTATGTGTCATTACTTTTTTTTTTGCACTGGGGATCAGGCTATCAATTGCCAGTCTGGACACTCCCCTGTCTGCAGAAAGCAGCATTGCTACAACGCTACAAAATATGAATGCCCAATAGTGCCCCTGTGCATTGCCTTCCAGTAAGTGTCAATGTTGACAAATGCCTGAAGGTCTTTGGAGAAGAGAAGAGACTCAGGAGGGTCTATCCAGACACTGCTGGGATCTCTGATTGCTTCTTCTGCTGGCTGATCTATGTAGCCATGCTTACCGATCATAATGTGATCAGTTATTTTTATTTAAATTATATATAAATAAAAATCATTAAATAAACTTTATAGGGAGCCCAGTGATGTCATGTCATATGAGAGATCCCAAATAATTACCCCAATATCCCTTAGCCTTACCACTTCAAATATTAAAAACCTACCTCCAAACATGCCAGTAGTAGTAATATATATAGGGTAAAAATATGTAAAAGCTGAATGTGGCCCTCTAGAACATAAAAAATAATGTATGTGGGAGTGTTGCTGTTTAGTAGAACCTAAGCAAAATTGCCAAAAACGTATATGCACCTTAAACAATACAACTTTTTGACCAACATAAATATAACACTAAATTATATAGTTAAAACTATTATCAATATTTGCATGTGAAAAGCTATACATTTAAATCTCAAAGGACATGCATTTAATTGAAAGAGAGCGACCACACGTTTGTGCGGTAAAATAGAGTTCTGACCCATAAGAATAACTATTAAATAAAACTTACTTACATGAAAAGTAAGATATGCACAATTGTTATCCCGAGCTTTGACTATTACTTATCTGACTGCAGATCACTGCCTGCTGCCTGCTGCCTGCTATCGCCACCTCTATCTGACAATATAGGAACCTGCAATATCTAC
This sequence comes from Spea bombifrons, assembly GCF_027358695.1. Lineage (NCBI taxonomy): Eukaryota > Metazoa > Chordata > Amphibia > Anura > Pelobatidae > Spea > Spea bombifrons. The sequence goes on along the minus strand of NC_071097.1, from coordinate 16,922,096 downwards.
ATGTTTTATGGACACTACTGGTGCCTGTACTGTTGGAGAGTGGTAGCAGTTAGCAGGAAGTGATATATGGGAAGGAAATATGACTTATATACTTAAATACTTAAGATAACGATTGTGCAAATCTTAGTTTTCAAAAAGTTTGCTTAATTGTTTTCTTAAGGGTGAAAAATAAAGTTTAATGTCACTTTAATGAAATAGCCACTAGTACACAACTAAATGCACTTGAATTTTAAATGCTTGTGAAATTATTTTCAATTTTAATAATTTAAACCTTTTATTTAATTATTAATAGGGGCATTAACATACTTTGCAATAAGAGAGTAAGCCAAGAAGTTAGTAGGTAGCCGCTAAGAATGTTCAACATTTAGAGCAGGGCTGCAAAATTCAAGTAGTCGAGGGACACAAACAATGCAGGAATTTTGTGTATATTTGCCTTAAAACAACCAGTTTAACAAATTTGAGATATCTGCGCTCAAGTTGTGATATCCAAAAATGGTGACCTGTTTGGCACACTCAAGAACTGGAGTCGTGCACTAGAGGAAGAAAATTCTTAACTGGAACTTGTTTATGCAAATCTGTTACATAATTCCTTTTTCTATAAGATGGACCAAACCATTTGGTGTAGGACGTGCTACTTACAAAACTTTGAGAAGAGACAAGAGTGTCTTCTCTGCTAGTGATGACTGTCCCACTGAGGCTCCGGGCCAGGCGCCGGAAACGATCTGCACTGTACAGCTCGTCGTCCTCACACTCCCTGGTTTGGTCGCTGACGTGAGTGACCTGCAGGTGCACACACAAATGCAATGTGGCAGGAACACACATTGTTTACAGCTTACTAGGGTCAGTGGGTCACTAATGCTATTGCTACTTGGCAAAACAGCTTCTGCCAAGAATTCCGTGCATGAACAATTTCCAAAGAGTTTGAAATTCATAAAAGTGAAATTTTAGTGTAAGATATAAAGCACATTCAAAAAAAGGATTTTAAAGGGGAAGCCCATGGAAAAAACATTTTTTCTCTGAGTATGTAACAAGGTATACAAAAGTGTAGATTGGCATTAAAAAAAATATACATTCTATATACCAAGAATTTGTTTTCCCCCTGTTATTACCTTGGTGGTACATACCTGAAAACCCAGGTACACAGCAAAAGTGAAAAAAGTTTATTACAGAAAAACTTAGGGAGGGCAGAAGAATTGTACCAAATCATCTGTAACTAGAATCAATGTTTCCTTGCCAAACTTGGTGGCACATAATGTGAGATTTACAAGAGAAAAAGAGTTAGAAAAAAATAAAGGCATCAATGAGAATCGGTAAGGAAAGTCCTTTCATGGCCAGGTCACTCAAGCGGTAAGTTTTGGCAAAAGTTTCCCATATACAGATCTCTTCTGGAGAGTCTAGATAGACTTCAGATATGAGGTGACCATAGCCCTTGTGGAATGGACCTTGAGCCCCAGAGGTGGGGTTTAGCCTCCAGAGAGGTAAGCAGTAAACTAGTGTAATCCAACTGGCAATAGTCCATTTAGAGGTGTAGCTCCCCTTGGTGGGTCCAGAGTAGCAGATGAAGATGTTTGCCATTTCTCTGTTCTTTGGCAGAAATTCCAGTTGTAAGGAAAGGACAACTTGGTGTGGACAAAAAAATTCTTGAGAACCTGTGAGATCAGAGGAATTCAAGGAAAAATACAGACTGGATGAAAATCTCACAGTTGACAAATAGGATTCAGTGAGAAGAACTGAGGTATCTGAGTTTTTCCTGGTGATCATGAGGTCGATGTCTGGGACACCCAATTTGTTGACTAGAAGTTGAAATGCTTCCTCGTGCAGAGATCATTTATCAGGTATTAAGAGTGTGTTGACTCAAAAAAACTGTTCCCTTGATTTGTAGAGCCAAAAGAGTGACTTGCTTAATCTCCATCCAGAAACATATTTGGAGTGAGGGATTGACTTCCTGTCCCACACTGGCGACTCAGGTAGGTCACTACTGACTTTCTGTCTGAACGGATCTTCACAGCCCTGTTTGCAAGTAGATGCTGTGTCAGGATTCCACCCTGCTAGACCGGACCATGTCATGTCCATTTACTACCACTAGTGGCCACCCTCCTCCTTCTGGAGTGCTCAGAATCAGATAACCAGGTACAGCTGAGCCTTATTGCCTGATTGAAGCCCTGCCTTTAAAAGACCTGCCCTGCTCTTCAGTCAGGGCCTTTGCATTAACGTGTTTGGACCGCTCTGCTTTGGCCCTGTACCTGACCCTGTGTTATTCCTAGCCATCTGCCCTGCCAGTGGGTTTCCTAGCTGTCTGCCCTGCCAGGGGGCTTCCTAGCCGTCTGCCCTGCCAGTGGGATTCCTAGCCGTCCGCCCTGCCAGTGGGCTTCCTAGCCGTCCGCCCTGCCAGTGGGCTTCCTAGCCGTCCGCCCTGCCAGTGGGCTTCCTTGCCGTCCGCCCTGCCAGTGGGCATCCTAGCCGTCCGCCCTGCCAGTGGGCATCCTAGCCGTCCGTCCTGCCAGTGGGCATCCTGCTGTCCGCCCTGAAGGAAGGTGAGATTTCTGTCTTCTCCAGCTTTCCTGGATAACCTGATCTGAGGAAGGAGCACCTCAACCATGGCTGCTGGCATCCGTGGTGATGACCAGAAGCACTGGTGTCAGCCAAGATCTTCTGGAGGTCAACCAGGCCTCGTCTAACCACCAATGCAGCGAGGAAAGAATCTGTAAGGGAAGTCTTACATTTTGATCTAAAGATGCATTGTGACCATCCACTCAAGAGAACAGGAAAAAAGAGGAGGTCTTATGCTTGCTAATGCCCAAAGAACACTGTATACGTGAGCAGAGCCATGCATATTCTGAAACCTGGTCGAATATAAACTATTAGTTCGGTCAGTTTGTCTTGCTTGTGCTGAGGTTAAAAAAAAGTTTTCTCAACAAAGTGTAGAGAATTAAACTTAGGATAGTGATGTGCCTGGAAGGAACAAGATGAGATTTGTCCCGGTTCACCAGTCAACTTGTTTGCTGGAGTACAGAGAGGGTGATGTGAAGAGGATCGTGCAGCTGAGAGTGGGAACCGGCATGCAGAAGGTCTAGGTATGGGAAGACTGGTATACCTAGACTCTTGATATGTGCTGCTACTGCTGACAGCATATTTGTGAATACTCTTGAAGCTAGGTCAAATAGAAGATCTTTGGGAACACCAGACATAGGATCTATCGTTCCTTCTCTGTTTCCATTGTCTTTGCTGAAATGCTTGATGATTGACGAAAGGATTGAAAGCGCTTTCTCACCATTGATCTCTTCTGGGGCATCCAGTGTTTTTACCAGTAGTCTTCTTTAAATGGTGGTTCACACTATATGGACAAAAGTATTGGGACACCTGGCCAACAGGGACTCTTATGACATTGCATTCTAAATACATAGACATTAATATCTAGTTCTCCCTTTTGCAGATATAACAGCGTCCACTCTTCTGGGAAGGCTTTCAATAAGATTTTTTAGTGGATCTGTAGGAATTTTGTTCGCAATCTCTATTCAAGTTCATCTCAAAAGTGTCACATGGGGTTGAGGTCAGGGCTCTGTGCGGGACAGTCAAGTTCTTCCACACCTTACTCATCCAACAAATGCTCTACTGGATAAATGGGCAAACATTCTCACAGAAACACTCCAAAATCCTGTGAAAAGCCTTCTATGAAGAGTGGAAGCTGTTATGGTTGCAAAGGGGTGAAAACAACTGTGTATTTAGAATGCCCTGTTGGTGTAATGGTGAGATGTGACAATACTATTGTCCAAATAGTGTGATCATAGTGTCCAGCAAGTCTATACAGGAGGTCAAAACATTTTTCCCCTCATTTTTTTATGGCAGCATAATGACCAGCCAGACCTGAGGCTAAAAGCGCCACAAGGGCTTAGCTAGAAACCTTGACCCAACCTAGGGTCCACAAAAAAAGCCCTACTTCAAGTGCCACCAGGGTCGGCAGGGAAAATCTAGTTTTAACTTATTTTGGTCCAATAAACTCCCTTTATCTGCAGGCCATTGACAGTCATGACATTTTAGGTGACTTTCTCCTGCTAAAACTACATATTGAGCTGTTCATTTGCAATGCTAATGAAGTCCTTGCTTATTCCACAATATCCTCACCATAGATGTTCAGAGTGTGTAAGATAAGAGAGAACTCTGTGAACATTACATTATATGAATACTAGAACTGTTATAAAAAGGAAAACAATCCAATAGAAGACTAGATTTTAATGTGATACTAGAAATAAAACAATATGGTGGGTGTTCCCCTTTAAAAACGTAGCAGAATAAACATTGCATACAGTATGGTCCAATATGGTATAATATTTAATACAGTGGTGAAATGCAGAGCAGTTGATGTAAGATTGTATGTAAACTCATGCTTAAATGTATTTGTCTGTCTCATATGTAATATTGGTATGCCTTAATCAAAATGGATTAAAAATGCTTCTTACAATTATAAAAAGCTTAGCCAGGTGCGAGTTCATCAGAATTACATTGTGATGTGACAAACACATAGACAGCTGATAAAAAAACAAACCCCAACACCCAGATTAAATACACTGGACCTGGCCATTTCCCAGATATGTTTGTTACCTTAGATACAGGTGAATGTGTAGTTCCACAGAGACTGCGCTCTATATCTGCTGTGGGTGTCCTTGATAGACCTTTGCCACCAGCAGTCTGCATCTTCCTTGTTGTGTTGTCAAGAACTAAAAGGGAAAACAAGGACAAATAAATGATCTGAAATACAATAAAACAAAATGATTCAAGTCATTGTAATATGCTGTCAAAGCATAATCTCATTTAAATAATAGACCTCAAATGCTATTTCTAAAATATCAGAAACAGATGCACACAAACCAAAATAATAAGTAAGGAACTGAGTGTGCTTTTTGGATGCAGCCGGGTCTAGTACTGCAGTGAAGACCAGGGACAAGATTGTAGGAAGAGATCAGCACACTTTCCCCCCCATAAACTCTTAATGAAGCCGATACCTTCCTTTTCATATAAATATGCTTTGAACTTGAAAAAAACCAAGTGGTCAGCTCCTGGCATTTTCCATAAATGTGTATTAACGCAGATCTTTATATTTCTTACTCAAACAGTGCTAGCTACCCGAATCTGACCTCTGTTTTGAATAGCACTATATACCACAGTACATAGTGCCCAATTCAATGAAAGAAGCAGAGGAGGCTTAATTGCCATTTAAATGGTGGTTCACATAAGATTACCGGGTGAGTATGTAGAAACCCTTTGTAAACTGAGTGTTCAAAAAATGTGGTGATTACAACATATGGCAAATTCTGTTAAAACATGGATAGAGATTATTGCAACATACTACATTTCTTATAATAAAGATGATTTTTCATCTTTTGTGGTATTATTGATTAAGGCACTCACGTGGCTTCCCAAGTGTCTGTCTTTCATTTTCAGACCTCCATTGCGCAATCCTATTGGGAGCAGCCTGTAAACTCCTGTTATATAAGGTGTCCAGCTCTGAAGTCTCTTGATTTGTCTCCTTCCACTCCTGGCGCAAATCTAATGAGCTCTTTGACAAGCCATACTTTACTGGATGTGACCGAGGCGATAAAACTGGGCGATTTGTGCCATCCACATGGGCACTATAATACTTGTTGACATTCTCTGCCCATTGGTCCACAGGCCCAGAGACTGGCAAATGAACAGTGCTTCCAAATTTTACCTTTTTTTCCCCTTTGTACAATATTTTTCCATGGTTAACTGAACTATTAACTTTGTTAATATTATCATTAATATTATTTTCAGGTAATTCTCCTGTGAAGAAAGCAATATTCTGGTTATGAATATTTGTGTTAGAACCATTTATGGTCAAAGATTTATCTTGGCAGACTTGTTCTGTGCAGTTGGCTTTGTTTTCTGGAACTATTACGGGCTGGGAATTTGACTCTGTGTGTGAAGTATTCATGGATTCTTGTATTTGTGCTAGTGGAGGCTTCTGCTCTGGATTGTCAACACCAGTACAATTCACACCTAAACTGTTTCTCTTTGGTGAACCCCCCTGCAACTTCTGAAATTGTTCTGCTAGAGACCGCACTAACCCCTTACTCTTAGGTGCCTCAGCCTTGCAAAGTTCTGCATTGCCAGTTTCAATTTGTTTTTCCAATAAAATGCCATGGCTGTTGACTCTTGAGAACACACTGGCTGAGGGAAGGTGGAAATTGGTGGAACCTGACGGAGGGACTGAAACACAAGAACCAGTCTGATCAGTGGTTGTATGGCCTTCAGTACTAACAGATTTGTTACAATAGCTCGGTGGGTTGCTTATATCTGGAGACTGAGCCTGTGTTCGCCGTGCCCAGGGGAATAGCAAGGATGGTAAAGATCCAGACTTAATGCCATTGCGTTTCACCTTACGTAGTGATAGAAAACCATCTTTAAGCTCATGTTCCTCGATCAGCTTACTGCCATTATCTGGGTTCTCATCACTTGTCCTCTCAGTCTTTGGCATACCGTTTTGGAGGCCTTGGGTGAAATCCTCTGTTATTACTGCTTTGTTAACTAAGTTATGCTTAGGAGGTGAGGCGGTACCACGAATATCAGGATCTGTAGATGGGGCAAGGTGTTTGGAAAATGGTTTGCTATATGAGCTATGGTCAGAAGCTGATAAATTGGAAGACTCAGAGGACAATGGAAGCAACTCATGGCTAGTAGCAAACGAGTGGAATAATGGAGCGGATGCAAAGTCCTCCTTTGTGTTTGTATCCAGCAGTACCTGTGGGTTCATTGGAACTTGGTCCGAGATAGCCTGGTCACTGCAACGACAGGTGATAATTAAAGTAATTACTTCACAGAAACAAAACAAATGTTATTTATTGAGCAGCCATAGAATTTAAGAATAAGGAACAATCTCAATCACGTGGATGAAAACATTAAAATTAAGAACTTACAACATAACGCAAGTAACACTGACATGGATCAAGCGATAGTGAGGTTAATGTAGCAGATAACCAAATATCTTTAGTAATGGATTAGTATGGAAGCCTGCTGGTGTAATTTGGACAGATTTTCTTTTCTTTTCACATATAGCCTAATTTCATTTAATTAGCCAAATGAAGTCATGTAACAGGAACCGTAAAACAATTATTTAAAAAAGAAAGTGTCCAAAGGGAAAACCTTAGCTAATTTTTAATATCTAAATTATTTTTCTTGAAATATAAGGTAAAATAAACAGTTTAGTTAATTCATTCCTACTTAAGGGAAGTTAGACAGCAGCTACCTTGTAGATTGGCTTAAAGCTCCCCCCTGTGGCAAGGGGTAAACTGACGGCGGTGGTAGTGGAATTGTCGGCTGCAGCATGCGGTCCTGAAGACTCCGAGCGTTTCGAATACACATTTGCAACTTCTTATTTGCTAGGGCTCTGCAGTGTGTGCTAGATCTGGCATCATGCATGGCAAGTCTGAATTTAGCTAAAATGCAAAAGAAAACATAGCAGAGACAGATGCACGCACACAAACCAAAATAATAATAATAATAATAATAATAAAGAAATTAAAATTTAAATGCAGAAAGGAGCATAAACATGGACCCATGCAAAATAGAGCAAAGAAAAATTAAAAATGTTCTATATTAGTTCATCAATAGTGAACATTATGTAAGCAATGCATTTATAAAATGTTGACTGATCCAACATAAGTGGCATGAAACAAACTGGCAGCAGGGGATAAGGCTCGCTTTAAAGGAACAGTCTAGTCTCCAAAACTGTCTTTATTTTAATAAACACTGTAGTCCATTTTGCATGCACCATAATTCATTTTACTGTATGCAAAGTTGGCCACGCATTCTTTGGTTACTGGAGTTAGAATTAGAGTTCTGTCTCATTTATGTCCTCCTCGGTCTTCCTTTACAGAAATCAGGAAGCATTCGTGTGTAAACCTTTTAACCACGCTCAGTAACACCCCCACTTAAGTCACGGGAGCCCCAGCCAACCACATGCATTGTAGCAAAACACAAGCATTCAGATGCATACATGTGATTGGTTGATACTACTCCTACTGACCAGAATAGGCGTTCTACTGAACATCTGCAGGAAGCATACTCAGGTACGCTCTCAGCTTTCAGTAGAGGAGGAGTTCAATGAGACGAATGTTTCGTTTTCCAATAATTAAAGAATGCATGCACCAATTTGCATGTCATAAAATGAACCGGAGTACATGCAAAGCCGAGTCCAATATGCATTTAACATGAGAAAGGGCTAGAGTGCTCCTTTAATAACAGTTGAACATGAAAGGAACTTGCCAAACAGTTTTTGCTTATCACAGATATTTTGAGTGTTGTGGATTGTTCAAAACAAAGACCTCCAACATTCAAAATGTTAGAAAACACACTAGAAGGAAACAAGGAAGCATTTTAATAATGTCTTTAAGTTGATAGACATGTCAAAAGCAAACAGAAACTGCAAAAAAAATTCCAGGACATTTCACACGGTTAAACTAAAAAGCCTGGGTAAAGGCAAGGGGCTACTAGCATACCGTATTTGATTCCTAAATTAAATGCAGGATTATATTTCTCCCCATCTCTAACTTAGTCCATGCTTCACAATCAGTAGAAAATGCAAATCCTTGTATTCAAATTCCAATCAATGAAGTCTATCCTGACTTTACTGTAAACCTTGGTGTGCCATTTTCTGGTAAATGGGTGTAGATCACATGATTGTAAACGCTACGTTGTGTAAACGTTAGTTAAAAAATCACAATGACAACCAAAATGCATTTTTATTGAATGCTCTACTACACAAAGCAGCAGTTTACATTTATAATTATACAGAATGTCTGCACTTTAAAACTTGCCACGCTTTACTAAAATTGCTCCGGTAAATCTGCATTTAAGAAAAGGAAAGGCAGTTTCAACATTAGTTGTGGATTCAAAACTTCCAGGATGTTCCTTTTTGTCATCAAAATCAAGGATATATATCAGTATTAAAAAGCAAAGCACTTCAAGGGACATTAACTTCTTTCAGTGAACTATATAGTATAAAACATTTTGTATTCAATGTTCTGAATATGATCATAAGCATTTTAACATTATAATTAAGGAAAAAAACTCAACCGTTATACGGACTGAGCATGTTGTTTATTGCTATGCCAGAAGGAACTGTCAGTCCTTCCAAGCCTTCCTCTCATATGACATCACTGCTCTTTTCTAGCATAGCCTCATAACATTTGTCCGGAAGCCCCTCAGCTGCTGAGCTTTTCAGATATCATAACAGGTGGCTCTTTAACTCGCACAGGTCCGAAACATCGATGGACCCACCTGTGCTTATCAGCAGGAGCAAAATAACATACAAATTAGCTCTTTGCTAACAATTTTGGACCAGCTCGGGGGGGCAGTCCTTCTCTGTGTGCTAATCTAGCAACCCCTAATGAGTGGCACCGGGGGCACCCTGAGCGTAGCGGAGTCACGTAATACGAGGTTGCTCACAGCAGGAGAAAAGGTTGCGTTTGGGGTAAGGGACCCCTTAGAGTGTATAAGTGTTTGTATGTATGTGTATGTATAGGTGTGGGAGAGCATGGAAAAGGTTGGCACTGTACAAACATGGCAAGATGTGTGGGGAGAAAGATGGCACTGATATGGTACTTGAGACAAATATGGCAACTGTTTGAGGACAATTATGAAATTGTCTGGGGAACAACAATGTCAGAGGCAAGCTGTTTGGGCACAATGATGGAACTAAGATGTTTGGGGACAACGATGGCACTTTATGTAAGGCGCAAATAGTTAGTCAATATAAAGTAACAGCGGTTGCTATTCCACACATCATGGACTGACCACAAGCTAATTCAACCAATTTGAGATCTGTGATCTTGCTAGTATTGTTGACATGGATGACTGATCTTGGTGAAAGTGGTTAAATTTACACTCTTAGTTATTTTATTTAAAGATTATTATGTCTTGAACTAATAAATAAAGCATTTGAAATGGTGCACACAACAACAAAATATACTTAAAAGTACTTGGTATCTACACTTAATATACAGAAAGGAAGAGGTGGAGCCCAAAGAGAAGGGAGTAGGACTGAAAGAAGAAGGAGTAGAGTTTACAGTGGAAGGGTTGAGTCCTTTGGCAGAACAAAACCTAAAGCACCGTGTGCACCGGTTTTCTACAAATACTAAATAGCTGCTCCTTTCATTTAGTAATTCTTAAATTAAGCATCAGAAGTTTTTAGCGATAGACATGAAATATAGCCCACCAACCCCGAAACATAATGGTATATATTAGACATGCGGTTTAATGCAATACACACTGAAAGAGGAGCAGTGGATTGAGTATGAGTTACTTACAAATAGCTTCGTTACACAGGGCCAAAGCAGAAGAGTAATCTCCTTTCTGTTCAAGCCTCAGTGACTGCTCAAACACTGAATCTGCTTCTTGCATGGATCGCTCAAAGCTGTCATTCCTTCCTGTAAAGGCCACAAATAAGATTGTCCACACTTTAACATCTTCTTGTGGCTTTTTAGTGCAGTTGTGTAGTTTGTGTCAGCCTCATTATTGTTTAAGGTGTTCACAAGAGCACTTTCAAAAGCTCCATTTAGTTTCCCACTATGTATCCCAAAAGCCTGTACTGGTTATGAAGTGTGTGCTTCATTGGAGGAACAATACATTTTAACTGCCAGCTTTTTTTGGGCAAGCGCGCCACATACCACAAATGGATCCATTGTAAAGACCAAGCACGTACATATTACATACAGAATACTTTAGAGAGTACTTGATCACAAATGCCTAAACCGGTCCCCATGGGCCAGCATTGAACAAAAGATATAGGATGTTTGTGCATTTACACATTAACTTTGTATATCACTAAGTTAAGAACCAAGCATTATTCTAAAAGCCCAACTTCTCTGCAGTTCTCATTTACTGGATAAAGACAGTCAAGCTAACCTTTACTTAGACATCATATCTGATTACTACAACAAGGACTGGCCCAAACAGCAAGAACATTCTATCGGTTGCTCAAACTACTTTTTATACATAACCTCCAATTAAACTATCATTTCTGATAATGGTAAAAAGAACAACAAAAAAATAATAAAAACAATAAGGTATGTGGTTGTTACCCTGATTTTGTAATTCATCCAAATCCAAAAATCGCCTAGGCCGAGGGTTAAATCCCATAGCTGCTTCAATCTCTTTCTCACGTTTCCAACGTAACTCCTGCTCTCGCGCTCTTCTTGCTACTTCCTCTTGTAACTCATCAAGCTCAGTTTTTAAAGGCACAGGGCCTTCTACTCCTGCTGTCAAATAAGTATAACACTGTGTGAAAAGATCCTAATCAGCAACGGGAGCAATACTGAGAACTGCTGCGGTTACATTATGCATCTCCTAATATTAGAGAAAATACTTTCTCACTGAATAAAAGGGCAAGTTCCATTGGGAAAAAAAAATCTTGAACATAAAATACAGTGCTGTATACAGTGATGTAGCTTTCACATAATCCTGGTTTTATCTCATAAATAAGCTCCCATTATCTGCAGACCAGGAGGCGGCCATTGTTGTCAGTCATGTGATACTCTGAGTAACTGTCCCTGCTGTAACACCACACTGGGATTATTCTTTACGGCACTGCTAATGAAATTGGCTCCTATGTAGACTGATTAGTATAGTGTCTGGCTGGGTGATTGACAATAACGTTTCACGCAGGGAGTATAAGGAGTCAGGGTGTTTGTTGAGTAGAATGGCCTAAAATAACAGTGTGATAACACATACAAATTCTGCAGTATGCTGAACAAGCCAAGTAACCATGTTTACAGATTAAAATACTGTATGCAATGCATACACCAGAACTGCAGTTCTTAACCGCACTCTCTTTACATCAAAAACACGACTCATCAACATAATAATCATGTTTGCTTTGCAGTAATTACACAAAATTATATACAGAAAACAGCTGAACCAAAAAAATCTAACACTCTGACCCAAGACAAGTACATCAAACAAGTCTTCGTGACGAGCATAATAACTATTGCTACCAAACAGAACTAGCTTACATTTAAATCAGAGTTGGATAACCGTCACCACCGTCATTGGTTCTGCTGGAACTCTCATCAGTCACAGCCACATGCTTGCTAAAACAAATGGAGCTATCATCCAACAATGGGGAGTATTAGACTTGCCGAATAGTTAGAGAGGTCCATATGCCAACGAGAAAAATAGATTGGGACTGGGAATGGGGACTAAATTAATTTACCTAATCAACAAGACACAGCCCCTGGATGCCATATGCATAGTGAAGACATCATGCAAAAAAAAAAATGATCGGAAGAGAAATACCTTTACTGTTCTGTTTTTTTAAGGAGATTTTGCAGAGAGGATGGTAGATACATTTAACAGCCTCCCATCAGGGGTAGAGGGTAATACAGTAAGGACATTTAAACAAGCACCGGACAGGCATAAAGCTATAATGAATAATTGAACAAATGTCCTCAATGCACATAGTACACCAAGGAAGATACAATACATTTTTAAATTCCATGTAACTGTGGAACATGCACAATGCTGTTTTTATTTTTACTTTGGTAAAATAAAAGTAAAGATTCCCATCCTCGGTCTCCTGTCTACCAGTAAAAAAAAAAGACATAACTGGTTTTTTTTTTTTTCGTTTTGTAGTCTTCTGTTGACCAGACAAGTAGAGAGACTTGTTCCCTGTGGCTGGTGGAATTATATAGCCAGTGTCAGTACATCTCTCTAGTCTCGATTTTGAGAACATGTACAGTGGCAACATACAACTGTGGGGATGTGGGGACATTGGGAAAATGGTCAGGATTGAAGGAATGGTGGATGGCTCTAAATACAGGGAAATTCTTGAGGGAAACCTGTTTCAGTCTTCCAGGGATTTGAGACTGGGCCGGAGGGTCACTTTCCAGAAGGGCAATGACCATAAGCATCCTGCTAAAGCAACACTCGAGCGCATAAAGGGGAAACATTTCACTGTCTTGGAATGGCCTAGTCAAAGCCCAGACCTCAATCCAATTGCGAATCTGTGGTATATTGCAGTATACCAGTAACACCCATCCAGCCTGAAGGCGTTGGAGCAGTTTTGCCTTTAAGATCCCAGTGGCTAGATGTGCCAAGCTTATAGAGGCATACCCCAAGTGACTGCAAAAGGTGGCTCTACAAAGTATTGACTTTTGAGGAGGTGAATAGTTATGCATGCTTTCAGTTTTTGTGGTAGGCATGTTGTGTAAATCAAATGATACAAACCCCCAAAATAGGACAAATGTCAAGTGGGGGTGAATACTTTTGCAAGTACTGTACTGTGGCATTTTATGTAAACCCACACATAGATGCTCACAGGTTCAGTGCCTCCTGGGACATCTCTTGTTTTTGTTTCATTCACATGTTCCTCAGTATCCAGACCTTATGCCTGACCTTGAGTCCTCTTGGCCGCAGCCTTCTTTGATCTTTGAACTACCCGACCTTGCTCTTGTCCTTACCATTTTGAATTTGACTTTCTCTTGTCCTTACCATTTTGAATCTGGCCTGTTTGATTCTGATAATAAACTGCCCTTGATACTGCCTTTTCTTTCCCTTCAGCTTCAGGACCACTTTAACACCATTGTTCTTTGCAGTTAAAGAGGTGTAACTTTCTTAAGCAATCTAAGACTTCTAGGTAGAGAAATGGATACAAGATCCAATGTATGTCATCTTTTGATTCCTTATCGTTACATGGCGTTCTGTTACTTTTTACATAGCGGTGGATAAAGAATCAAAAATCTATATCTGTATTTTTCAGGAATTGCTAATGTACATTGGAGACTTTACACATTTTTAAATTCGGAATGTTCATCCACACAAATACACAAACCCATACAATTATAAGGCTGTCTAGGGTTTTCATCTTACCCATATGCGAAGGGTGGACCTTCACCCAGACACTTGAGGCTGAATCTGCCATATCCAATGCACTGCTGCTTTGGGATTTGGGGATATTTCGCCAGGTGGGTGCCGCGGCAGGACTTTTTCTTGAATGATATTCCCTTAAAAAGATATTCATCTTTATTATTCAGCTAAATGATAAAACTGCCATAAAATATGAAAGCTTAGGGTTAATCTGCATATCTAAAACTGCACATAAACAATATGTACATTAATATGTACTGTAAAAATGCACATGCATTAAACCGAGGCTGTAGGGAAAACAACAAATTTGTATTGTATTTGAGATTTTACATTGTTACATTGTGACTTTACTCTAAATAGACTGAATATTTACCGAAAAGCACTACAGTTTTCTGATAAAGGCAGGTCCATGCTAATAGGGCTATTGCTGTTCCTTTCACTACTCTCGTAGCCAGACTCCATCCTCTGAATAAGGCGAGGTTGTTGGTGCTCAATAAGATGTGGAATGCTCCGGCCCACACCCCAACTCCTGTATTTCACACACTGATGTGTCTCTTTTGCATCATGCATGGCATGATCATGCATATCATTAACGGTCAGTTCTTTAGCTTTTATGAGAAGGAAAATGGAAGAAAAACACAAGAATTACAAAGCAGGTAAAATTACTTACAAAAGAACCAGCAACTCATCAAATCAATAACCTCACATAGCAACCCATGTCTGGGTGATATTATGCAACAATGTAACAAACAAACATGTAATATCATACAGGTCAAAACATCCAGATCTGTGTGGATAAAATACATTAAGGTAGTTGCACTAATCACTCAACTATTTCAGACTGGTAGTATTTGTGATGGAAAATAACTATTAACAAAAGTTAGCACTAGCAAAGCACTATAATTAACCCCTTAAGGACGGAGCCGTTTTATTTTTGTACCCTTCGTGGTGCTCATTATTAGCTGTAATTTACTTCTCATTTACTGTACCCACACGTTCTATATTTTTTTTTTTCAGGAGAAGAAGGGCTTTCGTTAGATACCATTATTTTCATCATACCATATAATTTATGATGAAAAATTGAGACTTTTATTTGAAAAATCTTTTACGACGAAAAACTGCTAAATAGATTTAGAAATATTTTCCTGAGTTTAGAAATACCCAATGTTTTCTATGTTTTTCTGCACATTATAGGACAATAAGTACAAGCAGCATATTGTTACTGAAAAAAACATTTTTTTTCCAAATCTGGTCATGTTGCCTCATGTCCTATTCGAGACATCTTTGGAGCTGGTCAGTTCATTTTACCCCATCAAACCATATATGCTTGAAAACGAGACACCCCAAGGTATTTCATACTGGTATTTTAATTCTTTCCATGCACACATTTTACCACCAGCCTTTGTCAATGTTTGCAGCAGTATTTTTTGTGTTTTTTTTCCACAGACATTCTACTTTAGTAGGAATTTACAGCACCTTGTATGTTTTACTGCCAGACAACACAAAAATATTTTTAGTAGTGTATTTTTTGTGCTGAAAAAAGGCCACATTTGAGAGGTGTGCATTTTCTTTGGAATTTTGACATCTGGTCAGCCTGTGGCCACGTCCTTTTGGACATCATTGAACTTGGCCAATTCAATTTACACCATTAAAGAATACTCTTTCCATGCAAGGATTTTTGTTAAGATATAAATTCTAAATAGAGTTTTTTTTAACTATCTTTTTTTTTGTTTACTAATCACATTGTGATTAATGATTAAAACATACATAGACAAAAAACTCACCTGAATCTTCATTGAAAGGACTGAGCGGACAGTATCCAGTGTTTTTCCTCTTTTCTGATCTGAAGACACTATCTACATTTAATGGCTCACGAGTAGGACGCCAATTCGGACGATACCTATTGGATACATTTGACTTGGCTTCATTGTTGCCACTTTCCATCTCCCAGTCCCGAGGTCGCACAGTCAAGCTTGATGGAGGTTTGATTTCTGTCTGATCCATTCCACTTCCTACATGATGAACGGTTTGTGATGTCTGTGATGCTTGTGATGGTCTGCTATGTATCATATTGCTAACAGTAGCTTTAAAGTCTCTGAGCCTGCTTGAGCTGCTGGACAATTTAAGGC
The DNA here is from genome assembly GCF_027358695.1 of Spea bombifrons. Classification (NCBI taxonomy): domain Eukaryota; kingdom Metazoa; phylum Chordata; class Amphibia; order Anura; family Pelobatidae; genus Spea; species Spea bombifrons. The sequence continues at coordinate 16,906,089 of NC_071097.1, read as the reverse complement.
CTGTTCTGGGAGCCTGCTTCTCCTTTAATGTTTCACCTAATATATAATAAAATTATATCGGTAAGCTGGGAAAATGGGGAAAAATTTAAAGTAATGAAACATTAAATTCTTACTTGGCAATTTCCTTCCTTGTGTATCCTGCAGCAGCACTAAAAGGTGAGATGTAGCTCCTCATCCTCCAGGTAGGGCAGGGAATCAACAAAACCAGCTCCTCCCAACACCACTCTCAGTGTATTAACAAAGCCAACAAAGTATTATGCAAAAGAACATTTTATTGAGAGGAAACAATATAGTGCTGCTGCAAGATACAGTAAGAAAATAATTTCTCAGGTAAAAATTAAATGTTTCCCTTGTGATCCTCAACAGCACTAACAAGTGACATATACCTAAGCAGAAAGGGTGGGAAATAACAGACGTTTCTGCTGCTGAAATATCAAGTTCTATAGAAAGGTGTGAAACAAAGACCAAACTGCTACATATCTAATCTGAAGGTACAACTGCCAGTTTAGCCTATGAGGTAGCTACCGATCAAAAGATTGGGCATCTGTAGAGAACACTGTCCAACACAGAGCCCGCCAAGACAGCCCTTTGGTTATTTGATGAGAATTTAGCCACAAGAGAGAAGCCACCCAAAACTCTGAGGAGAAACGTCCGTAGAGAACACACCCTGGCCAGAGCCCAAGGAATAGACATCTTTGATGCTGACATGAGTCCTAACATATCTACCTGATGGAACAGGAGGAATGTTTCAAGTGATCTATGGTCAAGTCCTGAAGATGTTGTACCTTCTCTGGTGGAAGGAAGGCCTGTTGCAGAGTGGTGTCTATGACTGTTTTCAAAAGAAGTCTTTAGGAGGGAAGCAACTGGGACTTGTTAAGATTCACTATCAAGCAGAGGTTCTAGTAACGTATGAATAGTGCTGGTGACTTGGGGCAGAAGGGTTGCAAGTGAGAGAGCAGCCAGAAGCCAATAGACCAGGTAAAGTATGTCTTTTAGTAAAAACTTGAGGAGAAGATGACAGGCCAAAAGGGAGTGCTCGAAACTAAGTGTGAACAGTCCACTGAGGGCGTAGCAGAGCCAGACGTAGATCAGTGTCCTGCGAATCTATTCTATCTATTGTAGAGTGGCCAGATAGTCACCAAGGCTCAGTAGTTTCAGTATAGACTTTAAAGATTCCATCCCGAATTTCAATGGTAGCGGGAACTTGATTGGAAACGCTGGTCTATGATGAGCTGAAAGGTGCCTTATGACTTTGGCACCAAAAATACTGGTGAATAGACCCTTGCAGACACACGAACTAGCACTTCTTTCATCTGCAAGTCCTGAATAATGTCCCAAAATATCTGGTTCCTGAAAAGCTCAAAATTATTCTAGAGCGCGGAACGGAACGATTTAAAAATAAACGTTGCTAGCATCTTCTCCACAATAACAGGGAAGATCTAAAGCTATTTGTGAGTGGAGGTGAGAAAATAACACCTGAGGGAGCTCACTTCCATCTGAATGGCCTCTTAAACCAGAGGCAGAACCCAGATTGCTCTCAGACCGCTACAGGTTCCAAATATGTCTCCTCACTTGATTGCTCTACCGAGTGTATGTGGGGGAGCTAGGGATACAGGTCCTCCCGTGGACCTAAAAGAAAAAGTTGCAAAAAAATAATGCTCCTACCTGCAGTAGGCCAGGAAAAACAATGAGGAGGCAGTTGGGAGGGGCTGATTTTATTAATTTCCTGTCCTACCTGAAGAAAGGGCAAGCTACAGTTCACTTGTTGCAGTGCAGCTGAGGATCACGAGGGAAAGGAAACAAATAAAAGTGAAGGCTGACCTTCGCTGTGATAGCCAGAAGACTGAGATTCTTCTCCTTTCCTTCTGGGTCTACTAGAAGTTCGCTTTCGGTCCGTTATGGGTCCTTTTCTCGAGAAGTGTCGTTGGCTGCATTCACTATCTGTCAGGTGCCCTGTGGATTAGAATGAAGGTACAACATCATAGGTTATCCTTGTATAGAGTTATTCGATACTGGTACTCAAATTCTGCCAAGGAATGGACAATTGAACATTTAACTGTCAAGATTATAACATGTTCTTTGTTACAGGTAAGATCCTATCTTAGTAATTACTAGCACTTTCTATTCACTAAAAAAGTGGTCAGGAAAGTTTGCAAGAAAGTTCCCTCCCATATGCCATCATTCATTATTAATCAAGTTCCTTCAACTACAAGAGCTGTGTATATTTATTATCATTTATTGTTTTATATGGCGCCATCAGATTCCGCATCGCTATGCAATGGGTAGACAGGGCATAGCAAGATGACATACAGAAACAACAGGTTAGGAGGGCCCTGCTCAAATGAGCTTACAATCAATTATAAAGCGCTTCCTGTAGCAGATGTTCACTGGGGGTGGACCTTCATAATGTATAGTAAAGTCAGGGAGCTGAGACACAACTCTGACAACTCTCCCTTTAGCGAACAAACAATTTCTTCAAGTTATACGTTACCTGTGTCCCGGCTGCTTTGTGATGCTGCATCATTTTCCAGGTTGTATATCACTGTACCTTGCGAATCAGAGGAGAAGTGACTGACCACAGACTCGTGGTGGGAATGCTTATAATGATAGCTATCAGTGGAAGAATCTGTCCTGGTATCACTGGAAATTGAAGGTTCCCTCCCTGTGTAAAAATAAAAAAATTAAAAGACGTATAACACATATAGAACACAAAAACTGCCACTTTATTTGCCTAAGATGCAACCCACAATAATGGGTAAGGCTATCATATAGTAATAATAATAACAATAATAATACTAATGCACAATGTATTTTGAATTGACAATAAAGTCGCCGCTTTATACGTTTTTTTTCCAGCACATATTATTGAAGATGCATACAATTAAAAATGAGTCTTAGATTTTTTAAATTCTTATAGTGCATTGAAGGAATTCCGATGCTGCGAGACAGGGTTCAGCTTCATTACCTGAGTCTTCGCTGTCATAGCAGGTTCTGCTGTACTGACGTATATCCATCTGAGACAGGACATCTGGAACAGATACTGGAGTACCCCTGGGGTCAGCATATAAAAGCAGTAATGGCTGGTAATGGCCTTTAATACACTTTGTAACTACATCTTTCCATTTTGGACCAATCTGAAAAAGTGGAAAAATGGTTAAGATACTCTGAGATTTGAACTAATTAGTTACTTCTGTTAAGTCAAAAAAAAAAGGTTACTGCAAAAAAAAGACAGGCAATCCGTTGGGTGGTTCCAAATTCGGCGGGGGGGGGCAACGGGGGGACAAGGAATAACCTAGTAAAAAGTAATTCTTCTGAAGGTCACCTCTTTAACATGGGCATCGTCAAAATACATCCACTTGCGTATTTTTGTTTGAAAGAAGAATGTGGAGTAATGTTTCCCGTAGTAGCAAATCATTCCAACCAGGTAGAGTTCAGAGTGTTTTGCTCTGTCGTCTGTTACCCTGTAAAACAACTGAGAAAGAGGATTGCTTGACCCCTGCTGTGATCATAAGTCATAATTACCTATACACAATCTTAACTGATACCAATTTAAGGAAAAGGGTTCTGTGTTTTTATTAATTTAAAATAACCATGCCTTTTACATGTTAAAACAACATTTTAAAGGGGAACATTTTTATTGTAAATACTGTAAAAGTATAATAAACACAATTTATTCCCTCATTCATTACCCTTTAACTAGATTGTTAGCAGTGGGAATTAACGACAAAGTAAGAGTTTATATCCTGGAATTCCAGTTAATTCTTTCACAGACCCTTATAGTGTCAAAACATTTAATTCATTTTGAATACAAATAAAAAGAGTTGAAATAATATAGTTCTGTCACACAAACAGCTGCAATATTTCCACTATATCGACTAAATCCCTTTGTCATTCCTTAACCTCAATTCCACACATACCTCTTTACAGAAAAATGTGTTTGCTTACTAAGTGGAGGAAACAAGTGGAAATTTAAAGGAAAACCTAACAGCACAAGCCTGATTGCAACATAAAAAAATACTAGAGGATTATCTATTTTAAAGTGAGCTTCCGCCATCATTCATGAGAAATAAACAATTTAGGTAATTGCTTTTTCCAATAACCAGAACTGAGAAATCTTTTATCAATTAAGTTATTTACTGTAGTAGTTATAACAGTATAAACTCACATCACCGAGCTTCAGACAGGTGCCAAGACTATGAATGACATCTTCAGCCAAGTCTGAATGATCAGAGTCCCACACCAGTCCTATGGTTATGATTTGAGGAGCGTTCATGAGCACACGGCGGATTCTTATTTTCTCACCACAATTGCTCTGTAAAGCAATTCACATATGAGTTACAATAGGACCACATAAAGACATTTCAACAGGCAACTATTCTTTTATGCAACACTGTAGATATTTTATTCTTCAGTACACATATAACATAAAAGTGTACTATTTAACGCAAGACAAATAGTTGAGATACACAACCACACACATGAAAACGTTGACTCACCGGACAGTTTCGCAAGTCTCCCATAGTACTAGCTTTCTGGAGCAGTTCCCCAAACATGTCAGGGGTAGGCTTTTCTCTTCTTTCCAACATACAGATGGCCTGGTTACTATTGTAAAGCAAATAAAGGATTAATTAGAATGTATATGTGCATTATAAGGAGTTTTAAGGAGTTTATAGAAATCTCTCCCCATGAAAACTGCCGCTGATGAATGTTACTGGCATTTCAGATAAACAGAAACAACTGCAGAATATGAAACATGTCCCTACTTAATCTTCTTTCTTCATATATTTCATCACATCTAGTGATCGAGACTTGATCTTGCAGTAGCAAAATTTGATGCATTTCATTTCAGTTACGGAACATAATATTAAGATTTTCAATAAAACGGTTGACAGGTGAGATTTTGCATAATTTAGTATAAACACAATGTTCCATTGTGCCTTCAAGAAATAGGAATGTATATATTCATTTAAACAGCCTCATAATAAACTTCCATTTATGTTAATATAATTATCATGAGTTACAGTTTTACATAGCACCATCATATTTCACAGCACGGTACAATGGATACGCAGGACATAACAAGTGTATACAGAAACAAGAGGTAAGGAGGGAGTTAAGGAGTATTATACAAGAGGTAAACGTGCCACTGTTAGGGATGAACCAGCCACACTAGTAAAAATATTACAGGAGAGGGACTTGGAAATGTGAGTTAAAGGAAGATAGGAGGAAGGGGGTTAACAGGTAAGTTTGTAGGTATCCTTAAAAAGTTTTGAAGGACCAAAGGCAGAGGAAAGACAGATAAGTCGGGGAAGTACATTCCAGAGGATATATGCTACTCTTGAGAAATCTTGCAAGTGTGCATGAGAACTAGAAATCAGAGGAGAGGAGAGATGGAGATCATTAGGTGTGCAGAGAGACCGGTTAGGAAAGTATTAGGAGATGTAAGTAGGGAGACCACTATGAAGAGCTTTGAAAGTAAGAGTTAGGATTTTGAAATCTTGTTAAAGTTATGGGTGAAGAAGATAAGTCCGGCAGCTGCGTTCAAGGTGGATTGTACAGGGTCTTAACGGGTATGAGGGAGACCAGCTAAGACAGGGATTCAGTAGTCAAGATGGGAAATAATGAGGGCAGGAAAAAGAGCTTTAGTGGCATTTTGTCTTAGGAAGGGATGCAGGCAATGTTTGTAAGATGGAGATGGCAGTTTTTTGAAACAGAATGGATTTGGAGGGGGTAAATGAAAGGTGTTCAGTCAAGGGTGACACGGAGGCAGCAAGTGTAAGTGGATGGGGGGATGATTGCACCAATGACATTGAGAGAAACTGTTGAAGGAATTTTAGCATTGGAAGGGAAGTGTTACTGGAGAGGGAGACGCTGAATGTACGATCAGAAGGTAGGATGTAAACCAGGAGAGACCAAGATGGTGAAGACTTTGAAGGAGAAGAGGGTGTTCCACGGAGTCAAAGACAAAAGAAAAATCCATTAGGATTAGCATAGAGTAGCGGCCTTTGGATTAAGCGGTAAACAGGTCATTAGTAAATTTAGTAGGGGCAGTCAAGATTGAGGGCTATGTAAAGAGTTGGAGTCAAGAAACTTAGGTGTGTACAATGTATTCAAGAAGTTTGGAGGAGAGATGAAATAGAGAGATGGGAAGGTAGTTGGGATAGATCAGTTGGGTCCAGGAAGGGGTTTTTGATAATTTTTATATTTTTTAAATTACTTTCATTGGCAGTTTTGTCGCAATGCATATACGCTCAAGAACACCATTAAAGGTGGTAAGTATTAAACATTGTAATCAATTTAAAATCAAGATTTTACTGAATTACTTACTCTAAAAAAGTTAGAACCCTAATGAAATGAACATAATTAAGGACAAAATTAGAATACTAATGATGTCATTAAAAGAAATATGAGTAAATGCTTAGTTTTTTCCTGTTTCACAAAATAATTTAAAATAGTCCTACCAGAGGGCAGTGGTGGAAATGTAATGCACCATCTGAATAAATGGCAGAGGGTCCGATGTGGCACCACAGCTTGTACAAACACACTGTAATACATAAAACAAAAACTGTTAATGACACACATACTGTCCCATGGAAACATATTTTTTTTACTTGAGAATAAAATATTGTGGTGAACACAGTAATGTAGATTTCTATTGTCAAAATCTTTTTTTTAATCAAATGTTGTTTCTTTCTCTGCAGTCCTGGGGGCTGTCACTGTTGTCAGTCATGTTTTGGGGGTAACTTTGCCTGCCTAAAGACCACACCAAGCTGAATCTTTATGGTAATGCTAAGGAAGCCTGTTCCTCCGTAGACTTTTATTAACCACAATGTCTGTCGAGTCATTCAATTTTTTTTTATCACAGGGAATATGTTAAGGAGTTCAGGATTTTATCTAGGGGATTGGGATAAGATAGCAAAGCTAGAACAAATACAAATGACTGACATACAATTGGGTGAAAACATTGCATTATACAAAAATTAGAACTATTCAAAAAAAAAAAAAAAACGGAATGGCAGAATATTTTTAAAAACTAGTTTTTAATCTGAAACTAGCCATAAAACCAGTTTATGGGAGTTCTTCTTTAAACAAAAAATCACTACTACTAGAAGCTTTATGTTTTTTTTTTTTAACTTGCACAGCCATCTCCATAGCACCATGGATTATGACAGGATTTACACAAAGTCTGGATCTCTTATGAGCCAATTATACAGGCATTCTATACTGTCCAGTTCAAGAACGAGGAACTATTGTGGCTCTGTTTTCTATATGTCACTTGGAATTGGTATTGTACCTGTTCAAACAGGGTCATCGCAAACTTCTGATGAGAAATACAGTGCTGGGCAGTGCATATATCTTCCTTGGACTCATCCGCAATGTGGATGTGGAGGCGAATTAGAAGATTTTCCTATAAAAAGTGGGGAAACACAAATTTTCTTTTTTATATACATCTGCAGCATTATCACATATCAAGTGTATCTGCAGCATATAACAACTTTTCGTTCTGTCAAAGCATATAGAGTGAAGAATATGGTGCCAGCTCCCATAATAAGGTTTTACCCTTTCTGAAATTAAAAAGGGCCTTTTTGCAGATTGAGAACATAGTACATTGTTTTTAATGTATTCTTACTGAATATAAAGTGTTGTGAAAAAGTATTTGCTCCCTACCCATTTTTTCTATTTTTGCTTATTTGTCACATGTAGATGTTTCAGATCATCCAACTAATTTTAATATAAGACGATGTGGGTAAAATGCAGCTTTTAAATGTTCATTTCATTTATTGAAGATAAAGAGTTAATCAAAACCTATATCACCTTTGTGAAAAAGTTATTGCCCCCTAAACCTAGTAACTGGTTGTGCCACCCTTGGTGGCAACAACTGAAAGTAAATGTTTGCAAAAACTGGTTAATAAGTTTTTGCTGGGGAGGAAGTTTGACCCCCTCTTCTTGCCAGAATTGTTTAAATTGAGCAGGGTTTGGGAGCAGGAACTGCCTTTAAAAGTCATGCCACGGGATCTCAAAAGGATTCAAGTAGCCCACTCCAAAACCTTAATTTTGTTTCTCTTGAGCCATACAGAGGTGGACCTGTCTGTGTGCTTCTAATCATTGTCCTGCTCCATAATTGCGCTTGATCTCAAGATCACAAACTGATGGCTGGACATTCGCTTTCTGGTACAGAGCAGAATTTATGGTTCCATCAATTATGGTAAGTGACTTAGGTCCTGAAGCAGCCCCAGACCATCGCACTACTACCACCCCATTTGATTATTGGTATGATGTTCTTATCATGAAATGCTGAGTTAGCTGTACGCTAGATGTAACAAAACCTATGTCTTCCAAAAAGTTTCACTTTTGACTCATCAGTCCACAGAATATTATCACAAGATGCAAATGTAAGATGAGCTCTTGTGTTCATCTTGGTCAGCAAGCTTGGTTTCACCTTTCTACTCTCCCATGGATGATATTTTTGCTTAGTCTCGTTCTGAGGCTAGTGAGGCTTGAGCTTGCATGTTAGTCTGGGTTCTTTTCTGACCTCCTGGACGATTTGTTGATGTACTCTTGGAGAAATCTTGGTAGCCCGACCACTCCTGGGAAGGTTCACTTCTGTTCCATGTTTTCTCCATTTGTAGATAATGGCTGTCACCAAGGATTAGATGGAGTCCCAGAGCCTTTAAAATGGCTTTATAACCCTTTCCAGGCTGATAGGTGTCAATTACTTTTTCATCTGTTTTTTAATTTCCTTAGACCTGTCAGGGTCCACTTTTCGCTGCCTGAACCATGGCTTAACAATACATGTGGTATATCCATCTGCTACCACTAGTGGCCACCCTCCTCCCTCAGGAGCGCTCAGAACCCAATTAACAGGTACAGCTGAACCTTATTACCTGAGTTGAGCCCTGCCTTGAAAGACCTGCCCTGCTCCTCACACAGTGCCTTTGCATTGTAGTGTAAGCAGCTCCTTGCTGTGGCTTGTTCCTGGTCCTGGCTTGTTCCCGGTGTCCTGTTCTTGATCATTGGCTTCTGACTTGGCTTGTTATACAGACTTCCCTTTTTGTCTTCCGTTCCTGGCATATACGATTTGCAGTTGTTCAGAGTGGGCTTACCTGTCATCAGCCCTGCCAGTGGGCTTACCTGTTCTCAGCCCTGCCAGTGGGCCTCAGCTCCCTTCTATTCTGTTTTCCAGTCCTGCTATTCCGTTTGTGTGCCTGTCTGTACCTACCTACCCATCAATATGCATCAAGGGGTACAGACAGAATCCCCAGTATCCCCTGCACATGGGCTCCAACCCGACCTGCTCGTCCGGGTCCTGACAAGATCACACATCATGTGCTGCTTGTTGAGATCTTTAAGCCTACTTCACCTAGCAATCCAGGTTTTTAATTGTTGTTTAAATTCAACAGGGGTGGCATTAATAATGCATAGGTGTGTATAGTGAAATTGAACCCAATTATCAATTAAATGTGGTTGATTTAGTAACTAAGAGGCTAGTGCATTTTCACATAGGAACAGGTGGGGTTGGATAGCTTTTCTTTCCTTCGACACAAGAAATGGTCTTTTAAAAAGTGCATTTTACTCAGGCTATCTTTGACTAATATTAAAATTATTTTGATGATCAGAAACATTTAAGTTTGACAAATTTGCAAAAATAGAAGAAATGGGGAAGGGGCAAATACTTTTTCACAGCACTGTATATATATGTATATATATTTATATATATATAAACACACACTATCTGATGAATTTTTAAGTTTACAATGCTAGTCTTATGACTAAGCTCAGTTTGTGTGAAACGTGTCAAGCGGTTTAGCCTTTTTTTGTTCGTGTTCACATACTGTTGTTCCTTTCAATTTTATTGTCCAAGGACGCTCAATAAATTATTTTTTTTATACATGTAGGAACTTCCTGGTGTGATACTGGTGTCGGCTGGCACAACTATCGGTTTTCCTGTGATAGAATGCACTGCAATCAGAATGCACAAAAATATCTGCAATATGCTTGTCATCAAAAATGGGGGTGTTTCTGATTGTCCTGCTCATGAGCTTACAATCTAATTAAAGCAATACACAGGGAATGATGTTGCCAAATCTGTCAGGAGGAATTCATACTCACGAAGCATTCTGCGGCATCGTCCATGATACCTAGCTGGAAACGCTGCTCATCTTGAAACGTCTTGGCAAGTGCACTACGGAGAGCGTCTGACGGCAACACCTTCTCACTGCTGCACTGGAACTGATTGAATATTCCCTGTTTAGGAAGAAGGTACAGTTCAGGAACAGACATACAAAGTCCCTTTGGTGACATTTTTAAACATGTTTCTATCAGTACATTATTTAAAGGGCATGAACTATAAATCATCGAAGAAAGTGATGCAATTACGAGGCCTTACTTTTTGGTACATGAAGACCCCTATGACACAATTCAGAATAATGCTGGATGTCTAGTGACTTCTAGTGATCATCTAGATTTCAAATCATGGTCACTGACTAAATATTGCTCTAAGAGTAATTCCTCATACATGGAGACACACTACCTCTTCTTTAACTAGCTGAACCTAACTATATTATATAAAGTCGTTTTAGAAGTTAAAAAAAAAAAAAAGATATCCTTGCTCAATAAACTTGGCAGGCTACCTTGTCTCATGGTAACAGTTCTGTGGTCGTACTCGTCACGTGACATTGCCTACATTTGTAGGACAAGGTAGTTCTGTTATGGGAACAATAGACCACTTTATTCATCTGTTAAACTAGACAAACACATTGAAACTAATCTGTACTGTTCTCTCTCCAACAGAGCCTTTTTATGAATAAATGCATTTATTCAAACCCACCTGCAATCTTTTTACTTCCCTTACTTTTTGTAACTAAATGCAAAACTTTCCAAGGAGCAAAACGTGTTATATTTGTTTGCACACTTTAACTAAGGAAATAAAATAAGAGGGTTTTACTACATGTCCCGATAGATTTGTAATCCTGCTAATAGGTCTCATGTCAGAATTACTAGAGAACAAATGAAAGTGAAGTATTTTGAAGCACACGTGCAATTGCCTCCTGAACTTCTTATGGTTGAAGAGACAATACCTTCTAAATATGAAACACTTAATAACAACTATAAATACCATATAACCTCATGTCAGTGAACCAGTATTTTCCGGGGCTAGTATTTGCCAAAAACAGTTTGTTCCTACCAATATGAAGATATCGACATGAGATAGTGTATAAGTATAGTTTCAAACCTATTCAAAAAAGGTGCTTCCATTTTAAAACTGGTAGGAAATACGAGGAATTATTGCGGTACTAGATGGTTTTACAGATCGCAGAGACTATAGGGTATTACAGCCAAAGCCCTCATGTTGGTCAATTCAATAAAGGAGGAGTTGACAGGAGAGTTGTGGTTTTATCTGCCACACTTCACTATACGTTATGAAGGGCCATCCCCAGTGACTTTCTACTGAAGAAGTTATTTTCCAAGTGTCCTCGTGTATTAAATTATTCATTATATAGGGCCAGCTCAGCCAGGCCTTCACAGTGGAAAAACATGCCACTGCTGTCCCTTCATAATAAATATTGAAAGTGAGGGAGGTGAAACTGTGCTTACAGGAACAGGTGGCCATAGCTCAATTAACCCCTTAAGGACCGGGCTGTTTTTAAATTTTTGTACCCTTTGGGACCGAGGCTGTTTTAACACTTTTGCGGCGCTCGTGTTTAGATGTAATTTTCTCGTCACTCATTTAGGGCACCCACACAAGTTTTATATTGCTTTGTTTCACGACAATAAGGGCTTTCTTCAGATACCATAGTTTTGATAATATTATCTAATTTTCCATTTAAAAAAGAATAAACTATGACAAAAAATTGAAAGAAAAAATAAAAAATTTCTGACTTTTACCTGAAAAAATCTTTTACTCATCCAAAAACGCTAATTAAAAAAACCTGCTAAATAGATTCTACTATTTGTCCTGAGTTTAGAAATACCCAATGTTTTTATGTTTTTTTGCTTTTATCTGCAATAAGTACAAGTAGCGTTTTGCTATTTCAAAACGCATTTTTCCCCCCCAAAACTGGTCATTCTGCCCCATGTGCTATTTCAGGTATATTTGAAGCCAGGCAATGCAATTTACCCCATTAAGCCATATATTTTTGAAAACTAGACACCTCAAGGTATCTCATATCCTGGTATTTTAACCCTTTCCATGTACTAATTCTACTACTACCCTTTGTCAAACTTTGTGGTAGTAATTTATTTTGTGTTTTTTTTTCCCACACAAATTGTACTTCGGGTATACATTTATAGTTCCAGGTATCAAACAACACCCCAATGTGTGTTCAGCAACGTCTCCCAAGTACAGTGATACCACACATGCATGGGTTTGTCTGGTGTTTGGGGTTTAAAAGGCCACATTTGGGAAGTGCGCTTTTTTCCCCCCATTTTGGCAAAATCACTTGCAGCAGCGGCTGCTCTCAGCGCGTTCTGTGGTGGGTGTTCGGTGTCGCTGAATGCCTAGTGATCGAGGCATTACAGCGACACCATTGAAGTTTAGGAGGCGTTTTGCGCTCATACTTCCGCTTACTCATAAAACTTACTCATACGCTTATGAGTAAGCTCTAATATAAGCGTGAAACGAGTTAATTCTTACTGGACCTATACCTACCTCTTTTTGTAAAAACTGATTTACTTTACTTAATATCAAGGACACGTGAGTGCGGCGTGCGGTTTTATTTACAGAAAAATATATGCAAAAATAAATAAATGAGATTTTGGAGAGCTTTATTTAAGGGTTTATTTCAACATTCCTTGGGATGATTCATTACTCTTCCATTTCTAATGGATATTTATAGCCCGTGAAAAACTCACAAATCTAGGTTACCCACATTCCTAATACAATAGTGTTTTAAATATGATTCTGAATGTACAATTATTTGTAAGCAGATATGTTAATATGTTCTGTGATTTGTTTAATATTTTTATAGTGATATGCAAATGTTATGCGGCCAACCTCACTGTAACTAATGGGATTATTTATTAAAATCTTCTTTAGAAGAAACAACAGTTGATACACTAATGCCTTAAGAGAAAACAGTTTGTACTTTAGAAAATACAGGCTGTTTTGCCCAGGATAAAATTTTCACCTAGATCTTATGATCTTCAGAGGAGTAAATATTATTTTTTTTAAAAAGTGAGTGAGCTGGCATGAAACGTTATCGTTTCACGACCTAACTTATGCATTATTAAAGACCAACTATGGTGAGTGCTTACTGCAGGAAGGGATCTCACAGACTGGACAGACCCTCTTGGAAACTTATTTTTCATTAATGGGAGCCTCCATCTTACAAGAGGCAAAATCTCTCGCAGTGGCGCTTGTGAACGCTCTCCAGGGTGGGTTTTCGGTGCCACTGAATGCCTCACTATCGAGACATTTCTACGACACCTCGTTGATCGCCTCCTAAGTTCTTTTAAATCAGGCGTCCGTCGCCATACAATATATGGCAATATATGGCGGACGTTCACAGCAACCCCATCTGAGTGAGGAAAGCAATTGTAGATAGCTTTCTATACCAGTTTAAAGTCATAATGAGATATCAATTGTCGTTAACGTTTTTTCCGTGACGTGCCTACCATGTCAATTGTTGTCAAGGAGTTAAATGCTGCCCGTGTCTGGTCTCCTGCCCCCTCGCAGTCCTAGCATGCTGCTTGTGTCTGAGTTGAGGGAAATGATATCAGACTCAAACTCAGTCCCAGTCAAGGTGTCCTCTCCATCATGGTTCCCTCAGTCTCAGCCCGCTGTCCAAGCCTGAACACAGAGCTTGGACTGCGAGAGAGCAGGAGATCAGTCCTGTCAACAGGTACTAGATCAAAAAGGGAAGAGCCTCCTCCTGAGCCTACAAAAGGTAAGAGGGGGTCCTAAATGTAGATGGGAGTGTGTGATGCATGGAGTGAGTTTGTATATGGTGTGTCCATGTATAAGTGTCCGTATATGTCAGTGCTAGTATATGTAACGGGTGTACGTGAAACAATCTGTGAAGCTGGAGTTATAGCTGCGTATTATACAAACGTACCTATTTTTTTTTCTTAAAAATATAGGGTACATTTGTACCGGCGTATTATACACAGTTGCATACTTTGAGGTTTTAGTAACACTTTCCTGGAGGCATTCAAACCCTTTTGCTTACTGCTGATTTAAAAAGATAAGGTATGTACGGATGAGGCCTAGTAAAGGATGATTAACATGTTAGGAAGTTCTTCGCTGTAATGCTAGGATTGTGTTATTGCAGTGTCAGAGTGATAATCAGGATATTTCTCCTTTGTGTACCGGCCGCAGTTGTCAAAAAAGCAACTACGCCTGTGAAGCTAGAAGATATCAACGTTTTGGATGGTTGAGTTTGAAGTAGCTGTCAATCATTCTTCTGAGACAGTTGCAAAAGAAGAAAATAATTTGATTCTATCTTGTTAGAATTCCAGCCCACCCTACAACACCCATACGCAAAACAACAATGAAGTGTTCTGGACCTGTAGGGTGAATGCCTTATAATGTAACCTCTTAACAACAAAACAACAAAAGCAAAATAAACAAAGTTCTTTTGGTAACTAGAAGGAAAACAGTTTTTGAATTGAACAATTTATTAACCCATTGCAGATCAGAGTGTGATTTTTATGCAGATCACAGAAGAGAAATTATAGTTAAGTTTTCAGATTTTATGGCAGTTTCCCGCTGAGTGCCCTGATACAACGTCATAATCAAGCCCTTCCTATGTTAAGGATGTACATTGCGAAGGAAAAGTGTGCTACGGAGGCTGCGCATGGACCTCCATAGTTAAAGAGGTTAGAGATCTTCCTTGCAACTGGCCAGTTGGGTAGTGGCACATTGGGAGCTAGATACCCCAGTATTAGAAATCTGCACCCAGTTTGGGTACATGCGTACTGCCCCCCCCAGGCCAATACTCCACCAACCTATACGACTTATTAATTGTAAAGGCACAGGCCACAAACTGGCATTATTAATTCTTTTAAGCAAGAAGAGAGCGAGAGAGAAGAAGAGACAGATTTTTTTACTGCAGAAACATATCAAAGCACCTGAATGATCTCAGTGTAGCCTTTGATAAGAAGATCCAATGTCTACTACATTGACCTGTATACTTTCTGGACCAAAGCAAAATATATTTTCTGTCTAGTCTAGGAATTATTACATGAAAGAGGAATTTCAGCTGGATACAGCATACAACAATGACCCACAGACTAAAAAAAAAAGAAGTCTTTCAACATGTTTCCATCAAAAAATATTCCTACAAAGAGCAGGTTAGAAGTTTTGCATTTTGTGTAGTTTTTTTTTCCTTCACTATAAGAGATTTTGGAGGCGGTGAGAACAAAGACATTTATACTATAACCCTTTCCAGTATGGATCAGAGCACTATTCCCGAATACTAATCATGTTCCAGTCAACAAGACAGAGCACATTTGCAATTAGCAGGGCTGGTCTTGCTAGAGTATCACGTTGTTAGGGGTCACACATGAGACTTAATGGGTGGGCTTAACACTAGCCAGGTTTCAGGACAGCCATATCAATCAAATTTGCTCAAATACAAAGAACGAGCATTAGTAACTATTCTGACTCGGGATATAATCAGCAGGAACATTCTTTTAGTGCCTAAAGTGACTACACTTTCAACACATTCTACCCAAAACGACTGCTTATTCTCACTTCTATACATAGTTACTTCAGGCTGAATATGAGCACAGGAAATGTGTCCTGCAAATAAATGGCAAACCCTTACAGAAGGAATAACTCTTGGATCAGAAGATTTTTTTTATTATTATTGCATAAGCGAGCAGCAGATTTGAGTGAGTAATCTGTCTAAATAAAGCTGTTGTCGCCCGTAGTCCAACGAGCCAGTCTCACACCTAAGTAGCCAAAGATGAAGCTGATCAGTTTGCTATAAAAATATTCTATGCTTCAGCATTCCAATACTTCACTCAATCAATTCTTAATTTGTTGTTTATCAACCATTTCTCAGTGTAGCATAATTATGTTCTGTACTGCGATTACTATTCCTTGTTGATTTTCTAAGAGCAGGCAAAAAAAAAAAACAACAACAACAACAACTTAAGCAGTATGTTAAACTTTTGTTAAAAAATTTTTTTGTGAAATCAATGTCTGGTTCTGCTGCTGCTAAGTTACCAAAAGGTTATCATAAACGTAACCACAAATGTTTTGTAAAACTGCTACACTTTAATCAAGAATTGTTTTCTTCACTGTTCAGTTGTCAATTAATGGAAATATGTTTGCCTATTGTATACAGGCTGTCACTGCGATGATGTACAAGTGACTAATCAATTTCTCAATAAATACTAAAATGTACACCTTGAGAAAGCCCGAGCGCTCTAGGAAAGACATTAATATATACACAGCTTGTGCAATTTTAACCATTTCTTTATCAATACATTTAGCTGCTGTCACCAAAACCTGTAATTGAAGGCGTCTCCATCACCATAGTTCACAACCTATACATTCAACGTGCAACACAGAATTGGCCAGCGCTATGCATTGCTATGCTTCATACATTATAAGAACCACACACACATACATACACACACACACACACACACCCTACCTTAAGTGCGCAGAATATGCAGGAATCGCCCATACATTTATGTGTTGTAAGTTGTCGGAAGCTTCGGCGGAAAATATCCAGGTGCCACAAAACCTATGGAAGAAATAAATGTATATACTTATGTGACAGGCAAGATTGGACACATGAAAGATTTGTGGTATTCTCATCAGGATCATTATATGTAACAGCTGTAGCCGTGTGTTACTTCCTTTAGGAACAATGTCTCTGTGTAGGTACTAACTTTACACATAAAAGAGGTCACGAGCTTGGTTGATTTTAACTAAGTTATTTTTCATCCCAAATATACCCTTGGTTAAAAAGAGAAGGGCCTTAACGAACAATGTGATAACTTGTGCCTTTAAACACATTTTGAATTGTTTAAAGCAATTTGACCCCAAATAAAAAATTAAAATGCAAAATATGAATACAAATGGATATAATTACAGGCGTTGTAACCTAGAATTATTTATAAAACAGACATTGTTTTAAGTTTTGACTTTAGTCACCACTGCTGCTGATCAGCCTTCAGGTCTCAGGTAGATCTGGATAGACTCTCTGGGGACCTTTTTACTTTAAAGGATGTTTCCGACAATGTCAGCGTTGATTTGTGACTAAGGAGCCAGTGATGTTATTTGCAGAAATGAACATTAATGTCGGTGTTAGTTGACACATCTAAAAACCCATTTTAACATTATCAAAATGGTTGTGAAATGTGGCGTAAGGCAAAGAAAAGCAGAAAAAAAACAACTGTCCAAGTTTCAGGGTGTAGAATAATCATGTCTTCAAAGGGTGAACAGTTCATTGTCTATTATTATTGTTTAGCACTTTTATTAATTGTTAGTATCAACAAAAATACAGTTCTATTTTTGTTATTTATTATTAATAAAGGACATGTTATGTGCCAATTATTCTTCCGTCAGCATCCTTAGTAATACATTCCTTTTCGCAGAAGGACAAACAGTGGGGAGGAAAAACCCTAAACTCATGGAAAACTAGAGAAAAAAGAAAAGGACACAATAAAGAAGGCGGTCGTGGAGCTCAAGCAAATATTTTGCTTGGTATAGTGCAAACAGCACAGTTCTGTTGAATTCCTAGGTAAGGGTATTCCCACAGGCTAGAGGAATACTGTTTTATTAGGGAGTATGTTCTGAACAGTCTGCATTTTTCCAAGGTTACTCAAAGAGCAAGTAAATATTTTTTAGCATCACGACTGTGTCTCCAGACCTGCCCGCTCCGGCATTCAGCTATGCTGCTCCAAATAATTTCACGTACATCGTCATTCCATTTAAATACCCTTAGTCATCCATATGACGGCTTCCAAAAAAGATATTGGATGGAAACTCCCAATTGACAGCTTGGTGCAAATTATATTAGGGCTATTAAAACAGCTCATGCAGTGAACTATTACAGCCATGGCACATTGTTTCAAGCTCACGTGTCAAAGAAAGCCCTGATTTGTTTTAGCTCGTTATTAAACGTATTGTGCAAGGGACTAGTCTACTTACAGTGTAATATAATCGGTGCAGGGAGCTCCTTTTTACCGTATTCATACATAATGTACCTAGTTCATAATGTCTGTATGACCACTGTACTTATATGACTGCACTTCCCCTTTATTATATTGTGACGTGTAAAGTACACCTGTTAGCATTACAACAACAATATATATATATATATATATATATATATATATATATATATATACATACTCCAGGATTTTAAACAATAATAAATACAAGCCCATACTATATGCCATCATAAACTCAGTAGGATGTGAGTGAATAATCTAATTTCACACATTAACTATGCACTAAATTAACAATTCCCTAAGAAATTGCGAAAATATTGTGCATGTTTGGGCTGTATGAGGAATGATGTTTCTAATTCTGTGTTAAATTATTAAAGTGTGAAATTCAGCAGAAAAGGTGGAACTGCAGCCTCAATGCTTAGGCTCTGCTACAAGAAGTATACGCGTGTGATGTATTGTTAAACTGGTGAGATAAATAGTAAGACATGCCATTTTTGTCTTTAGGGAAGTAAACCGAGTTTGGTTCACAGAGAACTATTACAGTGAAAGTCGGTGTTGTTGGTTGTCAGTTGACAGCGGGGTATTTATACATGCATGGGCCAGGCATAAAGCCTAAGGACCAAATAAGCAGGAAAAAGCCGGTACAGGAGATCGGCCGAATGGTTCTTACCTGCCGTCAAATCCTCAATTATTATTTTAGGATTCTATGTTTACATTGATGACAAGATTATAACTTGTCTTTCTAAATACCGGCTGATGTATTAACGTTATATGAGTTGTTCCATGTCACAAGAACTTGGCGGTTATATTGGTCTGTAGCCAGCAGGATGCATACAATTAGAAATTACAGTCGGTGTGAAAACAGATGAATTAATCGGGTCGAGTTTAACGTTAATTTAGAACAATTCAGCATCACAAAAACAAAATGTATCCTTAAAAAACTCAGCAAGGTTAGAAAGTTCCCACTGTCTTTTGTAAATACAGGTTTAGCTCGATGAAACCCAATTTGATGGTTTGCTAAGAGAGCAAAATAAATAGCCCCCCTTGCCTTGAATTAGAAATCTCTTACTAAGTCACCGTATGTGACTGAAGCCTCATGGATGCGCTAATAAGGACTTTTTGTGTATATTAACTTTAGAGACCAATGTCTCTGCATTAACGGGTTAACGGGTTACTAACTGTGTCTTCATGTAAAGTGCAATGGTCAATGGGGCGCTCCCAAAACATTTTTTTTTGTATAGTTTGACAAAGACACGTTATTAAGAAATCTACCGATATTTCTGCCAAGTTTAACTTTTGCTTCTATATATGCCCAAAATTGTAGATATAAGTGCACAAAATCCACTGGGGAGATTTAGTACTTTGTTATAGAGAAAGAATTCCCAATGTTGAACTGTCCGTAGATGTTCTAAAAGTCCATTTATATACCAAAAGTGCTAAAAACCACTTATATAAACATATATAATAACATCATTATAATATATTAATAATAATGAGCCCAATGCCATAATAATCTACCCCTAGACAAGAATAATTCACATTAATAATATTTAATTGAATGTCCTGCTTAAATAGTGTAAAGCAGGTTTCTACAGAGCTGTTGATGGTGTGTATACTGGACATAGCTGGCCAACATAGGGTCCACAATTTGTTCTAAAGCTGTTCCAATACAAGACAATAAAGGAAAGTTAAATATACTTTTAACACACACATAAAGTTTATGCTGTAAAGCTGTGCAAGTATATAGCTGTATCCACACGAACAGATAAGAAACTACAATTCAGAGTTTCAGCTACTGATGGTTATGTATAAAAAGGTAGTAGTTGCTCAAACTTTGCCAAGCAGTCTTATTAGCATTGAAACCAAAGGAATTGAAGAACTGGACCGTTTTGCTGGTTGCTATGGTAATAAAGCCACTATCCAAACTTTGCATCAAAATCACTTGTTATACATAACCCACAATGTTTTCTACAGAGAAGGCAGCTGCGGGTACATAGAGGACAAAGCCTTACACCGTGTTTACAAGCAGTCAGCATCCTTACCTGCAGTGCACTGTTTAGGAAACAGCTATTCTGTCCGGGTTCATTAATCAGACCTTTGCTTGGAGCAATGGACATGGAATTTCGTGGAGTAAACATCTCGTGTACGCCTCCTCTACCCGTAGAAAAGTAATTTCTCTTCCAGGACATCATTGAGTTCAGTGCAAAAGAGAAAATACGAGACCGGAATCTCCGCAGAGCCTCTAGATGCAACCAGTAAGATCGTTTGTAAAAGTGAAAACGTATAAACCAAAAGAAATCAGCAGGAACTGTTAAAGGTAGAAATGTTACTTTAGGCTTAACCCGTACAGAAGGAATACAGGGAGTACAATCGATGCAGAAGTAGAAATACTTGTAGGAAAATCATCAGAGTACATCCTTGATCTGATCATGCAACTTGTCTAAAATATCCTTGAGACTGTAGCAATGACGGTATCTAAAAACTCCGGATAGATACTGTGACTGTGTGTCCAGAAAGGCCCTAAAGCAGCAACAATTACGGATCCAGAAGAAGTGTGTTTCTTAATCCTCAGAACAGCGAGTACAAAAAAAACAAAAAGGTCTGGAAGCAGCTTCTACATCAACAATCAACACGACTCACATGACGTGGAGCCCCCTGCATCATGAAAGGGGGTGGGGGATAGGATAGACAACTTCAGCCAGGGCAGGTTGCAACAAGAAACACGACTATTCCTTGGTAGTTTCAACAAGTTCGGCACAAAAGCTTTTAAAGGATTTAATTATTTCACAGAAGCGCCCTAGTCTAGTCAGTTCAAAACTGGAAATCCAGGCAGCTGAAGAAGGGTGAAAAAAAAAACCTGTTGCGTCATTTAATTACTGTGCTGCATTGTTGGGAAGTTTTGTCAAGTTCGGCAAGCCTCACCTCCCACGGTTAACTAATAGCCTTTCTAGAGAACAGATATAAAGATGACAACTTAAAGGAGTATGAGGAAGACTATAAAACCCCGCTTAGCAATATGGAGAACAATATATTCCAGGAGAAGGCTCTTCATTTATTTGACTTTAAAAAAAAAAAAAAATTCTATTAGGAAAAATAAATTATATGATTATAATTTAAATGTAATATTTTGGCTTGCAGGCAGGTTAAAATATGTTTATTTAACGGAATTCAAAGGTTTGCGCAGAATAACTCGGCCTTGTTCAAACTTCATGACTTCACGCTTTGGCAAGTACTGTAATATCATCAGGAAACACTTCAATTAGAACAGATCCATCATTTTGATGACCGAAAGAAGCTTGCAGGGTGAGATAAGCAAAACCATGTTTCACGATCTTAAGGAGCATCCTCTGGAAAATGTCAGGGACCTAGAATTGGGGGGAAAAAAAACACAAAAAAGACAATTAAGAACAATGGGAAGCATCAATCAAAACACTGCATAAGGGTAAAAATGTTGAGTAGATCCAGATACAACCAGAATTACGTAACAATGTATCATATGTTACAAGAGAAATTAAATATCTTCTCAACATCACAACTAGTCTTTGGGAAAGAAAGACAGCATAAATAATAAAACATTTACTTCCCCTGCAGCCACATGGGAACATTCCTATCTCTATAAAATAACAAAATACAGAAAACAAATGAGACCACAAGATTTATATATATATATATATATATATATATATATTATATATTATACACATATATAATCACCACAAATAATAACAAAAAAACAAAGTTTGACAAATGTGATTCATATTTGGTGTTTGCTATTGTAGAAGTCAAATAAGTTAGTTATTTTATGTAGGATTTAAGGTTTTATTATCATTTTTGAGGGATAAAGCATTAAAATAACATGTTTGAAAATATTTCAAAAACAGGTCAACTATAATCTAGGGCTGCAACAACTAATCGATAAAATCGATAATAATCGATAGTGAAAATCGTTGCCAACGAATTTCATTATCGATTAGTTGAATCGATTATTATCGATTATAAAATGAGGGTTTTTTCAGCACAAACGCTCTGAAAAATACCCCTCATTATATAATCCGTTTAGTCTGACTCACAGCAGCAGCTCCTACTTACCAGTCCCTCCCTGTAATCACTGTGACAACTGGCTCCGCCCCCTTCCTTCTTCCAGAAGGCCAGAACCACAAGCAACTGCTGCTTATAAAGGTGATGGAACTCTTTTCTGAATATAATTCTGGATCTGAAACACCCAGAAAATATCCAAAAGATTATTGTAACAGCTACAGTAATTAACAACCAATAGCCTTCCAGATGTACTCATTTAATATGCACAAATGTCTTTTCAATAGTTTAGTACCTCTGCCAAAACCAGGTGACCCCGTTGAACATCTAGAAACACAGAGAATGAACATCTAAATATCTCCAAAACATCTTTTATGTGGTTAAATGTTAAACTAGAGAGAACATTTCCTGAAGAAAAAAAAAAAAGATTTTCCCTAAATACAAAAGCACTATAAGTGTGTTATTACATATAAAGCCAATCCTAGTACAGATTACGGGTAGAATAGTTCTCAGCAAAACCATCACAAAAGCTCTACGTGCTAATCTTGTTATTTGTGAGACTATATTGTGACAAAGCTGTCATTTTAAAAGACACGTAATACCAGTCTCCTAGACACAGTTTGACTTCCTACACATATATTTACTGTGTCTGCCCGAGTCACCGAAAAGAAAGTATACACAGAAGGTATCTGGCTTATTCAATGTGTTAAAAAATACGACTGATGAGCCGGCTGGGATGTTCTGGCAGGTTACGAGGGGAAATTGGGACAGTCCCAATGCCCCAGCCGACTCCAAAGTCCTTCTCCTGCAAGCACATGCACAACAAGATCTTCAAAACTAAAAAACGAACCTCACGGAAACCGAGGTGGGTGGTAGCCTGTGGCAGGACCAGTATTATCTGTTTAATTGCCTGTCCTAAAGTACGTTCCCTTCTCCTTACCCACACAAAGCCTGCCTGAACCAATTATCAACAATCAGTAACCCACCAAAAGAAGAGAGATAACATAATGGGGAGAAACAATCTTATACCAAGAAAAGGATAGAATCAGCTCAGTATGGTGTTCGAGCAGGGACGGTCACGCAAAATATCACATGACTGACAGCATGTCACATGACTGACGCAGGTCTGTTTTATTTTTTGAACACAATAAGATAAAAGATTTTTGTCAATGCTAACCTACATTGCTACATAAAGCACTGAATTTAATGGTCACTTACAAAAATATTTTCTTTACATCAAAAACTAGTATTTAATAAACACATACATTTGAAATATTAATATTCCTTTTTGGTACAAAAATGTATTTACTTGATATTAAACACTAAGCCAGTAGTATAAAAGAGGAGGGGGGTCAGCAGCCCTAAATATCCGTTCACAATCACTTTAGAAACAATGTGAAAACCATCATCATTATCAAACTGCTTGCATCTCTGTAGCTTTTGATAGTCAGCTGCAAGAAACTCTTATTCTAGGACCTAATAAATCTTTAGAAGTCATACCGTATTGGCTCGAATATAGGCCGCACTTTTTTCCCCCACTTTAAGACTTTAAAGTGGGGGTGCGGCCTATATTCGGGGTCTAGCGCCCGACGCCCGGGACATGCAGTCCCGGGCGCCGGGCAGGCAGCGGGGTTAGGATACAGATCCCCCGCAGCGGTGCAGGGGACCTGTATCCTACTGTCTGATACGCTCAGACAGCCTCCCCTGCCAGCACTTCCCACGGGGGGGGTGCCGGCACGGGAGGTTGTCTAAGCGCATCGTGCGGATGCGTTTTACCTCTGCACCCCCCCCCCGGACTTACCGGAGCAGACTCCCGGGTGTCTTGCGGGGTCGGCGGGGGACGTCTACGCAATACAACTTCCGGTGCCGGATGTGCCGGTACCGGAAGTTGTATTGCGTAGATGTCCCCCGCCGGCCCCGCAAGACACCCGGGAGTCTGCTCCGGTAACTTGGGGAGGGGGGGGCAGAGGAGGACAGTGGCAGCGTATCTCGGGGAGGGAGGACAGTGGCAGCGTATCTCGGGGAGGGAGGACAGTGGCAGCGTATCTCGGGGAGGGAGGATAGTGGCAGCGTATCTCGGGGGGGGAGGACAGTGGCAGCGTATCTCGGGGGGGAGACAGTGGTAGCGTACCTCGAGGAGGGAGGACAGTGGCAGCGTATCTCGGGGGGCGGGGGGGGACAGAGTGGCAGTATGTTTTTTTGGTGCTTTTTTAAAGAAAAAAACTTTTTCTTTAAAAAAGCACCAAACTTTTAGGGTGCGGCCTATACACGGGGGTGGCCTATATCCGAGCCAATACGGTATATTGGTGTATTATGGACATCATAGACGCTTACTCACAAGTGACACCACCGGCAAATGTTTAATAAACTGCTGTTACACCCAGCACAGAATGATTTGGTAAAGCAAGAAAGGGACAACCAATTAACCTTTACTTAAAATGTAGTACGGGAAGCAATTAAGTCTCTGCATGCATTACTCCCAAGTGTAGCTCTCTGCCACCCAAACCAATCGGTCCCTCCATCATCCCTAATGCCCCTTTTTCTAGGACCTCAGAATGTTTAAATATATTGTTTTATTCAGTGCAGATTTTGGGCGCCCAATCATGTCCTTTTAAATAACCTAAGGGACATATTAATAAATGTTTCCTTATATAAGTTATTGATCAGAAATAACTACCCTACTAAGAAGTATCTATAATAGCAACTTGAGAAACCATGCTGGGCAAGAAAGCTTTAGTAATCCTTACTGTAAACCTAACAGACAGCAACATCCGTAGTGAATTGACAGTGGGGGCCAAGAACGAGTGATACTACAATGGAATATTATTATACATATAATACTTTGCTGTTAAGCCAACAGGCTTCCAGACTCCCACTGCCTTGAGATCCCTATCGCTGAATACAAAAGAGGCCTTTTGACAGGATCATCCTGGAGCATGGTACATAGATCACAAATATACCACACATCTTCTCACAAAATCATTTGCTGGCCATATTATCCTTACGTCAAGTTTCCAAGCCATCCATATGAGCCAGGACCCAAAAATATACTTCTCATATACGCAGCATGGTATTCTTCTTCCTTTTAGGAGTTCCACATTATCCACTTTATTTTTGTTACATAAACGAAGCCGCCTTCCTTCTATTCGCATGCTTCCCTGAACGTTTAGGCGTGTCGCATTTCCAATACGTGTGTCAGTAATTAGAGTGTCTATTTGTAATCATACCAAATTACGGCAATAATTTCAGCTCCTTGATGCATAACAAAGTCATCGCTGCCTTATGCTGGGATTATGACTCATAAACTGAGAAGAAGAGGTTTTGTGAGACTGCACATAACAGCTCTTGTCAATAATGTAGCTTCTGTTCATTTGTTCTTAATAAAACATATTTAATAGTTTTAACACCAATGAAGGTTTGATAATTTGTCACTTTCAGAGATTTCTACCTGATCCCAAAACCAATTTCTTACTCTACACATCAGCATGTGAGAATGTTTAGGTTCCAATGGACCTTTTCTAACACAAGCTTTTAGCTGGTCCAATGGTACGTGCCAGATGGGGTATTTTGCTTGACTTGTGGCATAAATTTGTTTACTCTTACATCATTTAGAATTGATAATTGTTCATATGGATTTCTATGTATAACACATGCAGCGTAAACATACATAGCTAAAAATCAATGCCAACAAGCATATTATTTTCTTCCTCCAGATCCCCTCATCAAATCTATGAATAATTATTTCATTAAAAAGTCTTTGCTGTCCATCACAGAGCATTTTCCAGTAATTAGAGGAACCGATGGCCAGTGGCCATTGGTAAATGCCTTCTGTTATGCATGGTGTCAACAATAATTCACATTTGTAAGTTTACAAAATGAGCGAGGACAAAGGAATCCATAAATAAAAAGGACACGGGGGAAGCCTAGCATTGAAGCTTTCTATTGTTCAGGGTCAAAGGTCAGCCTGTAACAAAGACAACTATCCCAATTAGACAAACGTCTTTTACTTTGAAAAATCAAGCTTCCTGGCTTTGTGTGCGATTATAACAGGTGCCTTCTTGGCAGCTTCAGCATAAGAAAGATAAGAAGAAATTGACTTTTTCACATCTATTACTAGAATAAAACAGTTATAATACCATTTTCTTTTTTAGATGCAAAATAGAACACACGGACATGTCTAAGACTAAGTCCCTCACACAAAGTCACAAGGTATGTTACTTCTTTCTTGCCCACGTTACATGGGTTCTCTCATTTGCATAGTCTAGAGACCAGGTCCAGGACTGCATATAAGACTATATGTGTATGAGGGAACCTTGAAACAAATAAGTCTTTCTAGATTCAGAATTAAAACTTCCAGAACAAGCCAACAAGGAGGTGGATCAAAGTTTCTGAATTCAAAATTTTCCAAGACAAATCATGAGAGAAACAATAAATTAATTGTGAAACAAAAGGCAGCGGAAGTACAGATTATCCAGACGAAAGATTTCATGAAAAGTCATGAAAAATATACATAAACGAAACGGTTTCTTGCATAATACAATATTACAAAACATATGTATGTTTATAAATTAATCACATGATTCAAGATTGGCAATAACACCGAACCTTCCAACATAAACACTGGAGTAGTATGTAAGTATAAAGCATGGTGGCTCTAATGTCCTACAATCATAGATACAAGTTACAGATTTTTTTAAGCAATGGCTGAAAATAGCCTTTAAGAAAGCTATTGCGTTCAATGTTTGACGTTACACATGAAAGAACAAAACACACACACACAACTTGACTGCAGATAATGACCATTTGGCTCTCCCGGACTGTATTTTTTTTCAGGGAGTGTCACCATATCCCAAAACTGTTTGTTGCAAGACATCCCACCATTTTAGAGGCCTTGCCCTTGTAGGCTAACATTGTATTAGCTCACATTAAATGTATAATGTGTAGAAACAGACACACCTAAGCAACCTGGTGGCCATATAGTGCATCTCCCAGTACATAATCAGTAAAGAGTTTAAAAACCTGAGGCCAAACCTGTGCTGAAGACATAACTAAAAGAAGTTTGTTGTAGTAAATGTATCTTCAGATGTTGACTTGTAAGATTTCCTTCAATTACAAAATTGGGCATGTGACCTGATTCCTTCACATAACCGTCCAGACAGCTGCAACCAACTCTGATGATTTGTCACATAGAATAATAGAAGGAGTGCAAAGGAAATAAGTTGACCGTTTAATTTAACGAGACAGCAGTTCCTGGCAGAAGTACTAGGAAACAGACACCAACAAATATCCAAGTACCAAGAAGAAACAAAATCACCATTTCGCCTTTTTATAGCTTGTGCTATAGCTGAGAGTAATTACTTTTAATTCACTAAGGACCTATATCTTAGCTCAAGGTTACAGATATCTGTTGCAAACCAACTATATCGCCTCACCACACAGTACAAAGACCAGTCAACAAGAATCAGGGATGTTGTCTCAAAGTTGTGTTTCTCTCAAAGATGCAAAGTCCACAAGCATGAGGTATGGTGGGAACTCTGCTACAGTTCAAATGTCTTATATTTCACCCACTAGCTGCTATTCATCATACCAATGCCACAAAAACCAACCCTCTCGCTTCTTGCATCCCCTACTCAGCTTCTATATTATATGTAA
This sequence comes from Spea bombifrons, assembly GCF_027358695.1. Lineage (NCBI taxonomy): Eukaryota > Metazoa > Chordata > Amphibia > Anura > Pelobatidae > Spea > Spea bombifrons. The sequence continues at coordinate 16,878,270 of NC_071097.1, read as the reverse complement.
AGACTATCAACAACTTGGTGTCTGTCTCCATCGTCAGCTCCCACCATAACGTGTTATTCAATTTACTATCTACAAACTGACCAACGATTCAGATTAATTCACAACTCAAATGTGCAGTTTTGAATGAAACGAAAGATGACGAATAGGATTTAAATATTGCTACATCAAAGGGAAAGCAATAAATGCACATAACTCTTCTATTTTTATCAGAGTTAAAATTCACTAAGATGCGTTTTCCATTTGAGTATCTGTAAATATTTGCAAATGTTGAGTAAGAATTAAAGGATTTCCAAAGAGTAGACAGTCCTGCTCCTTTAGGTCTCACTAGGACGCTCGATTTTCGATTTGTGCATACACCCACTTTTATATGTTCCTCAATTTTATATAAGCTCCAGAGCTGCTTGTCACTGCTCTAAAAGACCAAATTATTAAAAAGTGCTTGTTTAACTCTTCTTTAATTAAAAATACAATCTAATTATTTATTTTTAGTAGAAGCAGAATGTCTCATCCATGGTCCAACAATTCACACCAATGATTGGCTACTTGAAGTGGCCAATCAGTGTCAGAAAATCAATTGGAATGATGTCTGCTCTTGCACGGGGGGGGGGTCTCACTGGAATGCTTCTTGAGCCAGTGCTGAACCTGACAGGTAAGTCTGTCACATGGCAGATGATGTATTCTACCGCAAACAGTTGGGGAAAGGGGCAAATGCACATGGGGAGAGAAGATTATGTAGAATCTAAAGTGCATGATGGCTGAAGTTTCCCTTTATTTTTGCATTATAAATGAACAGTAAATGACCAAAAAGGCAGAGTGGGACAGGTATAATACATCGTTAAACAAGTACTACAGAAGACAAGAATAAAAGTTGCCACGGCTATCCCTTTAAAATGCATAGTGGTTAAAGCGATAAGCCATTTTGTGCTTCTCCACTCACATCTATATACATAATAATGTAGATAATGGTAAGAAAGATCCTATGGCTGAGAATGATGAGTTGTATTCCACTCACGAATACACACACAAACACACACTAAAAAACATGTTTATTTTTTGCAGGGAAAATTTGCAAGAGGCGGCTGGAGAAATCAAAAGCTGGAAATTAGCACTTCAAGGCTAAGGCAAAATCTTTGTTTTCACGACAACTTATAACCAGTACTGTAAGTAGCACAGATGCGAGATTCGCTATAAAGAGTATTCTGCTTGAGATACAAGCAAAATAAAGGCAGCTTCAGAGAGAAGCCTTGGACCAAGACTGCAGTCCCCGAAGCTGTAGGAACCGACAGCTATGCTAATGATAACACAAGCATCCCACAAGATGACAGACACACAAAACCATCTAAATGACACAATCTGGCACCCTGAGGTTGATGCAATTTTTTACGGCATCGTTCTTTGTAGTGATACACAATCCACGTTCCTCAAAAATCCACATAGACGTATTTACAGCTGGATCTATTAGAATCCAGACAATTGTTCTTCATGGTTCTATTCTGAAGTACTATGCAGCATCAACAGCTGAAAAATCTATTTAAGGCAACATCAGCATCACACAGAACAAGCAGCAGCCATTACCCGAAATAGCAACCAATGGCGTGTAATCTATCTGTTCCCGCCTCTTTTATTAACCATAGCCCCATTGAATACAGCAGTTTAATACGTCAATCTCCATGCACAGCTAGGCACTGCCTCATCAGTGCTGGGAACTGAAATATAACAAGACACACAGTCGCTGTTTGCTTTTCAGTAAGTGGGTCACTAAAAGGGAATATTGGGCAAACAATTATGTGAATCTTTCCTACGCAGTTTCTATACAAACTGAACTAATTGCTTTTAAAGATGGGAAAGCAAAAGTATATATGGTAATTCACATAGTGAATACTAATGAAGTGAGGGAGATTAATGAAAGCATTCTGTACCATGCAAACATTGGGAGCATAGAAGCATGTAATAATAGTCTAATTGGATAAACCTGGCACAAATTATATTTGGGTCAGGTTTTCATTTTTTTTTTAAATTAAGATATAACTGTTTTTGCATAAATTGGAATAAAAAAACCCCAAAAAACTTCAAAATCGCTCACTTGGATTGGATGACCAGATGGCCATCCAATTGACCTATAACCATTGAACTTTTTTTGGATTTTTACTAGTATCAGATTAAAATAGATTTTCAACAATAATGTGCTGTTTTCTTTTTTTTACACTGATCTGGGTTTTGCCTATTAGACATTTGTATCTGTTCTAGCTCTGTTGTCTTAGCCTAATCTACTAACCAAACATCCTGACTCCTTGTCATACTGCTTGTGGCAAATGGTACCCAGTTGGACATTCTGACTAATGAAAGTCTATGTAGGAATGAATTGTACAGCAGTGCCATAAAGAATCAGCTTAGTGTAGTGATTGTGTAGAAAAGGTCGCCCAAAATATCATGGCCGACAATAATGGCAGCCTCTAGATCTACAGATAAAGGAAGTTTATCAGAACAAAATGAGATAAAATCATGTTTTTGTCTATCCTAAGTAACATTACAATGTACAGAACTGTATTTTATGAACAAGGAGAAATATAGTTTTAAACTGGACTTACACTAACTAAAAACAATAGTTCTTCTTATGTTTGCCCTATACCCACATGCTCACGTGCCCCGCTACATCAAATCCACGCCATACAAGTTCAAGTCATTGTTTATATTTCTCCTTGCTAATTGGTACATTATGCAAAATGCTGTTAAAATATCGTTGAAATGTATTATTTCTATAAAACTTTTTCTTTCCCCTATGGATCCAATATACGCCTTACATCACATTTCCATCTGGCTGAACACCTACACAAAATTACACATTTGCACTTCCATATCTGTTTATCTTTGCATGCCAGATATATTTGAAGAAGGAGATCATTAAAACATTGCAGATGTTTTTGCTCTAGGAAATTGGCTATTTTATGACTTTTTCTTGAAAAGTCAAAAAATCAATAGATAAAAATACAGCAACGCGACCACCAAAAACATACGGATAATATCCAGTGCTGTGGGTATGATCACCTTGAATCTGTTCTATCCGTGGTAAAGAATACCTTTATAAATGGCCATTTGGCATAACATTAATGGTTTAACTAATATCTAATTAAGATCAACTGTATGTATGCCTGTTAACGTTGTTGTGATAGATAGTTAATAGAAGTACTTTTTATATAAGTAAATCAATGCGACATGAGGGGCCAGCGGGCGATAGTGGGAAATGACTATGAGACATCGTTTTGGAAATCGAAATGTCTGAATATCTGTCCAACGTCCAGGCGTATGAATGCCAGTCAAAAAGTGTCACACACATAATACAATTAGCAGATAACGATAACAGTGTATTCATCATACCTGAGGGCTATTCATACCTACAAAGTGTCCTTCATAGGAAGGACAGCATATATTTCAGACCCAAATCACTTTGTCCCTCCTTTCTAGGATCTTGGAATGCTATTTGAAGGTAGGTTGTCTAGTATCCACAAAGCAACAGTACCAATTTCTTTCAAATTAAATGCATCTTTTTCTCTCTCTAGCAAATGGATAGATAGATAGATAGATAGATAGATAGATAGATAGATAGACAGACAGACATAGGAACTCTAAGACATTTCCATCACGTAGCTACAAACCAAGGCACAATGCAATTGGGAACATCTTCCAAATATTGGACTCAATTTGACTTATGTCTTCTTCAAAATATGTAACTACGTCAACGTAAACTATTCCAAACATGTATACATAAAAATTAGAAAAAGAAACACACAAAATACAAGCAGTGCTTCTTGTGTTTATTTTACATTATCTCCATGCTTTGGCCGGAAGGGATACGCTAAAGCTTCAGTGAGCTTCCTGCTCCATAACATCAGTATGCTTATTTTGGTGGCATTTCCATGCATTTCCATGCCACCATAAGGCCAACTTAAAAGTAAGGATTACATATCGGGGAGATATCATCTTGACTACGTGTCATAGTGTTTAGCAGGATGTAGGATAACAGAGTCAAATAAGTCATTATAATAACTCATGCTGCTTCCCAGAAAACTGCAGATGCAAGACAGAAAAACAAAGAGTGAAGAAATAAAGTAAGAAAACAATAAGAAACAAGATAGGAAACAGAAAATAGCATACAAAAAGAACAATTTTCAAAGTGCTGGTCCTATACGCTTCTTACATTTTTAAAAGTTTTTTATTAGGCAATCAGATGGAACAATTGTTACAAGCAGCTCAAAAGAAACGGATGTAAATGTAGGGAAAATCTTATCTTAGTCACAAAGTGGCAACATGTTTCTCGGCAATGTATAAAAAACACATAACATTTAAACTGTAACGCATCAAGTACATCTGGTGATAAAAGTATACATATATACATTATTCCAGTTGGGTATGGATGGTCGTCTCTCACTGAGTAGTATACTAGACCATCTGATGAGGTTCTTCTTGCTTATATAGCAGGGATTATAGAATGTCACGTGCGTGTTCATCTTTCACCTACCGTTAGTTCTGGATATTACATAAACACACACTACCCTCTGCCATTATCCAGGGGACGCAGGAGCAAAGAAACGTGTCTATGTAAACACAATCCTGTCTCTGTCCATGATGCAAGAGTTAAAATTTGGTAAGGTTTTATGAAATATTCCCTGAGCGGCCTTGAAAGATGTGTATACATATACTATCTAAATCGCATGGAGCTGTATATTGTAATTAAGATCTTTGGTTTGTTTAAGCAATCGCCGCACTATGCAAAGTATACATTAGATGGCAACAGGAATGATGCAAAGTATATATTTAGACCCAAACCGGGATGATCCAGAACTATTTATACAGATTTTTTAAATACCTTCTACTGACTACCAACAAGCACTGCTGTTATCAAGGCTATTGCCCAGCTTTTTAACCGAATCCTATACCATATACAACACGAGGCTTGGCTATACTTGATATACTAAGGCTTTATTGCCTTTAACCAGATGTATCGTTAAATTACTGAAACTACAAAATAAATCTGTGCAAATACAGAATGCGATGCACTGATGGAACAACTGTAAATGCCACACGGACAGATCGTATACATTATTCTAAACATGAATGATCATTAACTATGTATTCTCAAATAAAATGCAAAACAGAAACCTCTGAGTGTAACGGAAGCCAGACCAACATTTCAGGAACATATTGTAAAAGGCCGACGGCCGGCACAGCGAGGGTTAAGGATAGTGAAGTAAACAGGTCAATGCTGTACCGTATTATGGGGCCCTAGTGATGCGTACACAATCACATCTGTCACGGCAAGGAAACAGCAACATGATCTTCAATGCATGTCTCCGTGCAGCAGCCTGCTTGCTCTTTTCAAGTTATATAAACAAGCAATGTGTCACCTTCAAAGTGTACGTATCTGCAACAGCAGCACGCCACAGAAGGAAGACAAAATGCTATCTGCGATACTCACGCCAACTGCATGCAGCCGTAACAGTGTCCAGCTCATCCTCCCATCTGGAATACTGCAATTAGGGAAATGTTGTGTTCTGCATCCGTATGTTTCCACTCTTCCCTCCCGGGCAGGTCTTGTTAGAAAGATGACATCATCCCATCAGACATGCACCTGATTCTCAGGATGCAGCTCCTCCTCTCACACGCAGGTCATTGTTTTCTTAAAGGGACAGCCCATAAAACACCTTTTAGAGCGAGCTGCGTATGCATGCGTGTGTGTGTTGTGAGAGCTGCTTCTGCTGGAAATTGCAGCTTAAAAGGGGAAGGGTCTGTGCATGCGTGTGTCTAATCTGAAATGCAGGTCAATGCTGTGTACGAAATGCTGCAGGCAGGGAAGACGGCGCTCATCCACAGTAACAGTGGCTCTGCTTATACATGTCGAGGGAAGGAGAATGCACTCTGTGTTACTAACATTCAGGCTCGCGCATGCTGCCCTCAAATCATTGGCATCTTGGCAACGACTTTGCTTTGGCGTTGGAAGGAAAATTAAGAGCAACAGTTCAGATCTGTGAAATCAGGGGGGGCTACTTCAACATCTTTAAGATATATTTTCAGCTATCGGCAGGTTAACGTCATATTGCTTGCCTGAACTCCTTAATGCAAGCAGATACTAAATAAACATTTTAGCGCTGAGCAGGTGACCTGGTAAAATGAAATGTTATGTGGCTGCCTAATGTTCTAGGAGCTCTGAATAAACAGGGTTGCTCTGAAACAAATCTAATCTTTAAAAAGCATTATTTATACTTAGAATATAATGTAATGTGTTTACATCACAAAATGTAACCAATGCCACTCCAATAAGAATTAATTTTTTGCAACTTCTCTGTGGGTGCTAAATAATTATGCACGCTCATGTATTATGAAGATGACACATTTCTTTGGGGCAGGTTACACAGTTTTAACCCCTCATATCATTAGACAGTGAAGGTATCATTAAAAAAGATTCACCAGTCAACAAGAATATTCAATAACCCCCAAAACATGGATTTGCGGTGGATCTGTGATTGTAACAGCGCCACAGTCGTGCAGGCACAGGACATGTGACGTGAGGGAAGGTGTTCCACAGCTGAGACAGTTAGCAGGAGGGATATGGAACCACTCCATGCGGATTTGATTGGACACCGATATGAAAGTGGGTGGGTCATTTTGATGATTGGCACAGCAGCTAATTACACATAAACGTTGGTTAGTGCTGAAATTCGGATCCTGTTATCACACCGAAACTCAGAAATGACTTTGTGTAATGTTATAGAGCGCCCGCGGATTCCATAGCTCTACTACAATGGTGTAACCAAAACCCTAACACTAACTCAGGTTAAAACATACCTCATTTGACTCATCGCTCATTTGACTTTACAATCATGTACTTATAGGGACACTCCAGCCATCATATGCATTTGAATTAATATGATAACTGCATGACCCTGTTGTCTATTTTGCAAATGCACTGGGTTGGGGGGGGGGGGTCTGCAGAATGCCATAATAGCCATTTGCAGTTTTCCCACCGGCCAGAAAAAGGCAGGGCAGGAGATGTGCTCTGCCGAATACACCTCCTTGCACGGGATATACTCCCTTCCAGAGCTAGTTTGGCGAATGCTGCTGGTGGAAGAAGGTTTGGATTCCCGTGTGCAAGCGTGGAAAGTGCCCCAACTGATTTCCAAGGGAGCACTTTCTTGCCATTGATTGGCTGCTTCAAGCGCGATTAAACCATGGAGTAAAATTCTTCCCGTTTTGCAAGAATGCCTTAGTATGAATTCTTCTATAGTGGGGGTGTTAGGAACATTAAACATTTAAGCAATTTAGTTGCTTTCCTGCACTTCTTGATTACCACCTCCTGCAAGAAGCTGCTGAAATCATTCTTCTACAAGGATTCCAGGCCTTGAATTCAGAATACCAAGCACATGAGGCACATTTAGGCTATATTTTGCAGACATATATAAACCACAAGATCAACCACAAGAATCTTATCTCACAAATCTGTAGCATGATGATTTTTAGTAAATTTTCTACCAGCCTTAATTGAACATTAATACACCAGGATGACAATTTGACTAATGAATGTCTGCGCCACAAGTACATAATCAGGACTTCTTAAGCTCCTCGACCAAAGGATCTCAATTTGTATATCTTAAGGGAAAGATAAGACTGAGATTATATAATTGAAATGCTTACATAAGAAAAGGGTTTAAAGAAAATAAGAGGAGAGCATTTTTCTACAATGAGGAAATGCTAGGCCAAAAAGTCATATTCTAGAACTAGAAGTTATGATGGTCAGATAACATTATACAATATTAATGGAAAAAGTGACATGACAGTTCAGATTTTTTAAGGAAAGTCCTCTTTTTCAGTGTCATTGCTTCCCACTGCACCCTTTAGAGTATTTTTCGGAAAACATTCTGTATTCCACGCTGACGTCTTAAAGTTATATTTCACTCCAGCATACTCACTCAGTACGACCAACCACTAAACATGTAGATATACACCAATGAAGGGTCAACACCATTGATAAAGTTACTCCTATCGAGTATAGAGGATACCCGCACCCAACCTGTGTTTCCTGACCTACATATCAGTCCAAGTGAAAAATCCCACCCTACAAAAAGTGGAAGGGGAAAAAACACTCGCACATTCTTTTAAAAAAACAAGCACAGATCACAACAAGGAGGTTTTAGAGGATTTAAGGAAAATATAAACACAATCCAATGTGTGTTTGTTCATTCATATCACTGTCAGGTGGACCAGGAAAACATTGTGTTAAATTGCCGGTCCAAGCAAAGGTTTTAATCACCCTATTAATCACATGCTGCTAATACTCCAGTAATCGCTCTTTGTTGACAGCGTTTTATTTTGGCATAAACATTTTGGCATTACAGGGGCGACAAGCAATCCTGAAATGAGTCATGATACTAACTAACGAAGGGAGTCTCGACTGCGGAATACAGGCTTTGTAAAACCGGATGTGTTTATCTTGATACTATTAAAACACAAATAAATGGCACTGCATAATGAGCTATACAGGCCATGAGGCTTTGTCTCCTTTGTTAATGCCAGGAAATGCTCATAACGACTTGCGTTTTATGGAGGTTTACAACCTGCCATTAATGTATCCAGCCTTACAAACTTCCTTAGTAGTGAATGGGCCCAATTTCTGACAATTTAAAAAAGTGTATTTTATTGCTATCAAGGTGGAGTGAAAACAGGAGACGGAAACATACTTGGAAGACGGAAACATACTGGGAAGACAACTGAACACTCTAAGTGATGTTTTCTTCTATCAAAATAAAAGCAATGCAAATATATTGCCTTGATTTGTTTGCAATCACAGCAACCAAAAGTTTGTAGTAGAGTTCATGCTTCGAAGGGACTGCATCTTCAAAACACTATATTCAATTAACAGAATATATTAAAAGGGACAGTTGTACTTGGTTTTCAGGGTACAGTTAAGCTGTATCTCTACTTTGGAACTCTCTGGGCTTGCAAAACAAATAAAGAATTCATTGCATACCCAGCGAATACCATTTAAAATAAAAACTCTCTAAGGCATAAATATTGTGGATTCCATCACACTATATGGACATGTATTGCTTAGCCCACCACTACGTGAAAGTACCCCAGCTCTCTGGGTTTGATCCGGAGTCTCTGGGTGAACTCCTACTGCCACACACACTTTCCCTCCATTACTCAATATCGTCTGAGCCTGTGTGCAGCTAGTCCTTGCCGTGTGGACGGCTTGTACCAGCCATATGACCAGCAAACCCTGGAAAGCAACTATCCCAGAGGAGGTAGAGCTCTTGGTAGCCTGCCTTCTGGCACTCTAATAACACAGAAAAGCTATTCTAACAGTTTTTTTTCCACACTGTTTGTGAAGAGAGGTGAAAGCATACGTAATGTTTAGTTTTGTTCTATGATGCTGTGCATATAGCTGTAGGTTTGACTTCCATCTTTCACTGTGCCGCAATACCATGGCTTGTTTAATGCTCTTGCCTCCCTCTTCATTATAGCTCCCAACCTCTTATTAGGTCCACTTGGTGACAGAATGTGGCCAACACATCTAGAGTTAATAATAAAGATTTAAGACTTTAGTGGTTCTATCACTATAGCAACCAATGCAACAGTCGAATCAGCAGGACGACACTTATTAAAAATTTACACTATTTAACACTCTTTTAATACTCTTGATTCATGGTACATGGTTTAGAATCAATGTGTCTTAAGTGCTATTTTTAATTCTTAACTCTCAGCTTACTATACATTTTTTTATCCAGGCCCCCACTATGTAAAATCGGGGTACAATATTCATTAAAAAAAACAATAACACTATTTTGTAAAGTCCATTTAAGCTTATTGTCACTAGCAAGATATTTCCCTTAATAGGCGCTTCCCTAATTAAACTGGTCAGCTACAACTAGTAATTATTTCAAAATATATTTCCCCATCAAGCACATACCAGAGCCAGATTAAAGCCGCTATTATTGTGGAATTTTATGATCTCGTTATAGGGCTATGTCATAGAGAAAACACTCAATGGCTATATTTAAAGCATGTTGGCACATAGGATTTCTCATTATTCAAGTGACCTATTTCTGCTTTATCTAACTGGTCGGACGGTATGAAAAGCCAGTCTGGCGAAATGCTTTTGCTATTGCACATTTCTGCATGGTTTCAGATGAATTAAAAAAAAGGTATAAGATTATTACATGGAAGACAAGCCTCAAAATTGTACAAGGACGAGAGGTGTTGAATCAAATTTGTAATGTAACATAGTAACATAGTAACATAGTTCATAAGGTTGAAAAAAGACCAAAGTCCATCAAGTTCAATCTGTAAAATGAAAACATGCAGGAAGGATTGTAGCAAACATTACAACGTGTAACAGTTTCATTGTGCAGGAAATGTTTTTCTGAAACTTCCATTGAGTTTACTCACTAAACTATACGTTTGTAGAAGAATGGAAACACTTTGTCACACCACTGTTACCAAGGACTAGGAAAGGACAACTTCATCCCTTCATGAAGAATTGTCTGTGGTCGCTCCTTCGGCAAGTTTAATGTTTCATAAATAAACCTGCTAGTTCTACCTTCAATACCTAGTTTCTTGGTCTCTTGAAATTACTACTCGACTAAGCATTTACAGAAAACACAAACCATATAAAACATGTATGATATACTACAAATAATAAAAATAATAATACGAGGGACGTTCAAAAAGTTTCCGCACTTTTATATTTTCGTTGTAAGTGGTGAAGGTGGGAGCAGTAGTAATTGGTAATGTCTTAGTGTGTCGTGTGACTAGTTCTGTCTGGCAAGCCGGCTGCTCCTGCAGTTTAGTTCACCCTGGGTTGAAGATGGCTGTGAAACGTATAAAAATTGCACCAAAGAGTAACAGTTTTCTGTCATACACTTTTTGTGGGCAGAAGGTGTGCAGAGACCACAAATTCATCTTCGCATGTGTGCTCAGCATGGGGATAAGGTTCTCTCTCATAGAGTCGTCTATCAGTGGATTGAAAAGTTTGAAAATGGCTGTACTGGTGTGACGGACGCAGAGCGCTCCGGACGTCCAGCTACAGCCATGACCACGAGGAATGAAGAAAGAACCCTGGAACTGATTTGCGAAAACAGAAGAATAACAGTTAAAGAGGTTGCTGGAAAGCTGAATGTGAGTGTTGGATCTGCCTATGCCCTGAATCATGACAGCCTTAAGTTCAGTAAAGTATGTGCCGCTCAAAGAAGCTTTAAAGGGGAAGAAGATTTTCATGTGATAATCATGAGAAAGCAGCAGTGCAACAGAGGCTACATGTTCAACCAAAAACATTTTTTGCTGATGGCATTAAAAAGTTGGTACGAAAATTGGATCGCAAAGGATGGTGACTATGTAGAAAAGTAATGTCGTTTTTTTTTTTGAAATAAATACAAAAAAGTGTGGAAACTTTTTGAACGTCCCTTGTAGGGCTGAAACAACTAATCGATAAAATCGATAATAATCGATTATGAAAATCGTTGGCAACGAATTTCATCATCGATTAATCGAATCGATTTTTATCGATTATAAAAATAGGTTTTTTTCAGAGCAAATGCTCTGAAAAACTCCTCTCCTTATAATAAACAGAGATCGGATTATAACACCGGATCCAGATCCCCCGCAACGCTGCAGGGGACCTGGATTCTCCTCACTGTCAGCCGGTCTCTCACTTCCGTCTCTCTCCCCGCTCCCATACACCCCTCTGACTCCTCCCCCTCCCATACTTCACTCTGCCTCTCTCCCGGCTCCGTTACTGACAAGGACTTTCACTGCAGCTTCATAGAAGCCACAGTGTAAGTGAAGTGCAGTAACGGAGGCTGTGCGATGCAGACACTTACAGGCTGACAGAGAATCATCCTCTTTGTCAGCTGGTGGGGGTCTGCATCGCACAGACAGCCTCCGTTACTGTCCGTAACAGAGCCGGGTAGAGAGGCAGAGCGGTGTATGGGAGGGGGAGGAGTCAGAGGGGTGTATGGGAGCCACCCTCCCATACACCACTGTGGCTCCTCCCCCTCCCATACGCCACTCTGCCTCTCTACCCGGCTCCCTGGTGTCTAGTGAAGATCCGTTGCTGACAGGAGGCAGAGTGGAGTATGGGAGGGGGGAGGAGGCAGAGTGGAGTATGGGAGGGGGAGGAGGCAGAGTGGAGTATAGGAGGGGGAGGAGCCAGAGTGGAGTATGGGAGGGGGAGGGGGAGGGGCCAGAGTTGTATGGGAGAGGGGAGGAGCCAGAGTGGTATATGGGAGGGGGGGGAGGCAAAGTGGTATATGGGAGGGGGAGGAGGCAAAGTGATGTATGGGAGGGGGAGGAGCCAACGTGATGTATGGGAGGGGGAGGAGGCAGAGTGGTGTATGGGAGGGGGAGGAGGCAGAGTGGTGTATGGGAGGGGGGAGGAGGCAGAGTGGAGTATGGGAGGGAGAGGAGGCAGAGTGGAGTATGGGAGGGGGAGGAGGCAGAGTGGAGTATGGGAGGGGGAGGAGCCAGAGTGGTGTATGGGAGTAGGAGGAGGCAGAGTGGAGTATGGGAGGGGAGGGGCCATAGTGGTGTATGGGAGGGGGAGGAGCCAGAGTGGTGTATGGGAGGGGAGGAGCCAGAGTGGTGTATGGGAGGGGAGGAGCCAGAGTGGTGTATGGGAGGGGGAGGAGCCAGAGTGGTGTATGGGAGGGGGAGGAGCCAAAGTTGTGTATGGGTGAGTTATAGTGGTGTATGGGGGGTTTTATGAATTTCAGGGCATATAGGGAGTATAAGGCATTTCGATATTAGGCATATCAGGGGGTCATAAAACATCTGGGGGTAAAAGGTATATCAGGGGGCTCAGTTGCATATCACTGGCATATAAGGAGTATAAGGCATATCAGGGGCACAGTGGCATATCAGGGGGCACAGTGGAATCTGGCATATAAGAGGTATAAGGCATATATGGGGGCAGAGTGGCAAGCTGGGGGTCTGATGTGCATAACCGGGGGCAGTTTGGTAAATAAAAAAAATTTAAACAAGGCTTTTTTTCTCATAGTTTTTATTAAATATGAAAAATAGTTAACATATGAATTAATATTTACTAATAACTTTGTATTAAAACCTAGTTTGAGAAACACCGTGTTTGGGTTCTTGTAGCTTTTATTATTATGTCAGTAAAATAAGAAGGTGAATAGAGAGAGGCCATTGCAATAAAGAGATGAAAGTGTAAATTGTACGTTTTTTATTACATTATTTTAAATTTGAAAAAATTGCATTTTTTTATCCGATTAATCGATCAATCGAAAAAATAATCGGCCAACTAATCGATTATTAAATTAATCGTTAGTTGCAGCCCTAGTCCCTTGTACACATAATAAATTGTAAGTGAAGATCTACTTCATTATTAAATGAAACTCTAGTTCTCTCACTTTGAATGTAATTAGGAAACATTCCATGAAATACATTAGATTGTCACATAACAAACATCACTTTATATGGTATGTTAGTTTGGGGAAAATATAATAAAGGACATCAAACTATTTCACTGTAGCAGACACACTCGAGGGATAAAACCTGTTACTTTTATGCGTTATTAGCGCCAAATAAATCCAATAAAATACTTTTTAGCAGCCTGATATATCAAGGGGCAACCAAAATGGAGGTACTGGCACCTGTTGCTTCTCCCACTCTGTTCTGTAGCTGTATCTGCTGTTGCCAGTCTTGGCTAGCGCTTTAACACAGTGGGATCCCCAAACCCTATCTTTGAACATGTTTTTCCAACTGGGCTCAAATACTATGCATAATCGTGCCAAGAGTTGTTATTCAGAATCCTGGCTACAGGTTTACTTAAGTTGGTGGAAAATATGATAAAAAAACAACCTTTAGTTAATTCTGTGAAATGTTATTAGCAAGAAGCAGGTACAGAACGGTACATTCTTTTGGAGACACATGAGGTTCTTATATATATATTCAAGTTTTAACATCTCCAGTCGAGTAGAATTTGATATCAGAAGCAGGTTCTTTTCAGTCTACCAGCAATCTCATGGGGACTACTGTTTTAGTCCAAAATTATTTTGGACTGGTTTTGTGAAGAAACTCCAAGAGATACATTGTTACATGCTTCCAATGCTTCCATCTCAATGAGAGTGGCTTATATGTATTAGTTTGTAGATGCTTGCTCATCCTTTGTATACATTTTTTACGGGGCAGAAACCGCACAACAAATTGTCGGATCCCCATCACTCATCCTGACAACCTATTATCCTCTTAGCTGTAGTAAATCTCTTCTAACACTTTGGTTTTACAAACTACAGATATTCGCTTACTTTAGAAGTCCTGCCATTTTGTATTTGCTTATTGAGTACCTTAACATGGCAGATAAGTCTGTCTTTGGTGGCATTTTTTTTTTTATTTTCCAACACCTACAAAATGTAATATATGGGGCTCTAAATTTTGTGTTTGCTGTAACCAAGCTGTAACTAAGTATTATTCAAGAATGTAATATTTCTGCTTATGTCTACTTTTAAGCATTAGCTATTGTCTCAAGGGCGTATGATTGATAAAGCTGCATCTTCATATGCAACTCACAGAAAATGGGTATGACAGTTCTAGAGCTGAAACAACGAATCGATAAAATCGATAATAATCGATAACGGAAATCATCGATAACGATTTCCGTTATCGATTAATCGAGTGATCGATTCGTCGTTGGAGCACTAGGCTCCTTTTACTTACCTCCGCCAGCGTTCCCCGCTTCTGCTCCACGCTCTGCAGTCTCCGCCTTCTTCAAGCTACGTGACGACGGATGTGACGCGCGTCTACTATCAAGTTGGAAGTGGAACAAGTTCGTAGCGGAGGTAAGTACTCTTTATGTCTATTGTCTGTGCGAATGTTTATGTGCGAGACTGGGTGCGCGGCAGAGTGTGTGTGTGTGTGTGTGTGTGTGTGTGTGCGTGTGTGTGTGCGTGTGTGCGCGCGGCAGAGTGTGTGTGTGGGTGCGCGGCAGAGTGAGTGGGGGGGTGCGCTGCACAGTGAGTGGGGGGGTGCGCTGCACAGTGAGTGGGGGGGTGCGCTGCACAGTGGGGGGGGTGCGCTGCACAGTGGGGGGGGTGCGCTGCACAGTGGGGGGTCCGCGGCACAGGGGGTGGGGGGTCCGCGGCACAGGGGGTGGGGGGGCAGGGGATGCAGGGCAGGATGTGAGTGCAGGGCAGAGTGGGGCCAGGAGACTGGATGCAGGTCAGAGTGGGGGTGGGAGGGCAGGGTGGCAGACTGGGTGCAGAGCAGAGTGGGGGTTGGGATGCAGGGCAGGGTGTGAGACTGGGTGCAGAGTAGAGTGGGGGTGGGGGGGCAGGGCAGGGTGTGAGACTGGGTGCAGAGCAGAGTGGGGATGCAGGGCAGGCTGTGAGACTGGGTGCAGGGCAGGCTGTGAGACTGGGTGCAGGGCAGGCTGTGAGACTGGGTGCAGGGCAGAGTGGGGGTGGGGATGCAGGGCAGAGTGAGGGTGGGGGCACAGTGCAAAGGGGTGGGGGCACAATGCAAAATTCTTTTAAATAAACGAAAAATTTGCATATTGTTTTTTTTATCCGATTAATCGATTAATCGAAAAAATAATCGGCCGATTAATCGATTATTAAAATAATCGTTAGTTGCAGCCCTAGACAGTTCTAAGATGGAATGATACTTGGTGGCTTTACTGTTTAAGTATGTCTCTACACCCTACACCTTGAAGCTGGAGTAGGGCTGCCAAGAAAGCAATTATGCTTAATTATGCCTGCTGTGACAATGTATACTTAAAATGCAGGTCTCCTATTGGAACATCCCCAAATTAAATTAATATCCAAAAACTTTCTCAGTCATAGCAGCACTATCATTTTAAACTGGGTGCTTTTAAAAATCAATATTTTCAGCTATTATTGATACTTTTTTTTAATATTAAGCTTTAGGCGGAAAAATATCCACTCATCCTTAATAGACAAGTGATCAGGCATCCGATAAATACTTGTGAAGTACAGGATTCAACTGGTCACTGTATAAATACTGCATGAATAAGCAAAGCGGCGATCGTGGACCAATTATTGGAGCATTCAATAAACACTCACAAATGGACACAGATCGTGCTAAATGTAAAACTAGAGTTGTACAATTAAGACCTGATTAAAAAACCTTAAAAAGGCAGCCTGCTAAACTAAGAATGCATAGTACTTTGAGAGTACAAACCTAGAAAAACAAATAAGATGTCTACACACCCCTGTTAAAATGCCAGGTTCTTGTGATGTTAAAGAATAAGACAAAGATAAATCATGTCAGAACTTTTTCCACTTTTAATGTGACCAATAACGTGAACAATTGAGTTGCAAAACAAACTGAAATCTTTGAGGGGGGGACCTCACAATAACCTGGTTGCATAAGTGTGCACACCCTTAATCCCTTGACATACATTGATGGGTCAGGCACGTCACGCAAAAACACTCACTTAACGACCAATGACCTGCCTGACACGTCATTTCATTAAACATGCTTAGAAAGTGATCTACAATCACTATCTTTGCTTAAATGGTGTTGCTGTAATGCCTCGATGTCGAGGCATTCGGCAACAACGACATCAGCATCAGGGGCCATGTCTGGCCCCTCCCCGGGGCATCAACATCCACCATACACTGGCGATCAACTTCAAAGGTGTTACTGAAATACCTCGATCACGAGGCATTCAGCGACACAGAACACTCACCACAGGACATGCTGTGACCGCTCCAGATACCGGTCACAAAACGCCACCGCGAGTGATTTTGCCACTCACAAGATAGAGGCTCGTCCAACAAAGTTGGAACAGTTCGCTAGAGGGCTAGAGGAACAGGGGTCTCCAACCACTGGGCTGTGGAACGGTACTGGGCCGTGGCCTATAAGCAACTGTACAAACGGGGTTTATCTTTTTTTTATCTAGCCCTGCTGCGGGCAAACAGCAGGGTGAGGATCCAGATCGGCCGCAGCGCTGCAGGGGACCTGAATCCTCCTCTCCGGCAGCCATGGATGTCTGTGCGATGCAGACAACCCTGCTGCTGCCGGGAATTCTACGAAGGAGCACCAGTGTTACATGACCTTCCGGTACTCCACCGTTGAAGCCCCGGCAGCAGTGGAGGTTGTCTGAGCGCATCGGAACAGACTTCCCCCGGCTGCCAGAGATGAGGATGCCCCTGCAGGGGACCTATATCCTCCTTTCTGGATGCTGCCAGCACTTCTGCATAGAAGCCCCGGCAGATGTGACGAGCAGCAGTACAGGTTGTCTATGCGCATTGCGCAGATGTACATCGGCTGCCCCCACTAGGCACCAGGGAGTCTGGGGGTGCATTGGTAAGTCGGGGGGGTCAGAGTGGCATATCTAGGGGCATAAAGCATATCAGGGGCAGAGTGGCATATCTAGGGGGGCATAAAGCAGGGGCATCCAACGTGCGTGAGTGAGCAAGGCCAGACTGGCCCACATTCAAAGCAGCAATGGGTGTCGGCGTGGCAGAGCCTGAACTGGTGTGTGTGTGTTTGGGCGTCTGTGTGGCAGAGCCTGTCCTGGTGTGTGTGTGTGTTTGGGTGTCGGTGTGGTAGAGACTGTCCTGGTGTGTGTGTCTGGGTGTCGGTGTGGCAGAGCCTGTCCTGGTGTGTGTGTGTGGGGGGGTGCCGGTGTGGCAGAGCGTGTCCTGGTGTGTGTGTGTCTGGGTGTCGGTGTGACAGAGCCTTTCCTGGTATGTGTGGGTGTGTTTGGGTGTCGGGGTGGCAGAGCCTGTCCTGGTGTGTGTGTTTAGGCGTATGTGTGGCAAAGCCTATCCTGGTGTGTGTCTGGGTGTCGGTGTGGCAGAGCCTGTCTTAGTGTGTGTGTGTGTGTCTGGGTGCCGGTGTGGCAGAGCCTGTCCTGGTGTGTGTGTGTCTGGGTGTTGGTGTGGCAGAGCCTGTCCTGGTGTGTGTGGGCCTGTTTGGGTGTTGGTGTGGCAGAGCCTATCCTGGTGTGTGTGTGTCTGGGTGTCGGTTTGGCAGAGCCTGTCCTGGTATGTGTGGGTGTGTTTGGGTGTCGGGGTGGCAGAGCCTGTCCTGGTGTGTGTGGGCCTGTTTGGGTGTCGGTGTGGCAGAGCCTATCCTAGTGTGTGTGTGTCTGGGTGTCGGTTTGGCAGAGCCTGTCCTGGTATGTGTGGGTGTGTTTGGGTGTCGGGGTGGCAGAGCCTGTCCTGGTGTGTGTGTTTAGGCGTCTGTACGGCAAAGCCTGTCCTGGTGTGTGTCTGGGTGTCAGTGTGGCAGAGCCTGTCTTAGTGTGTGTGTGTGTGTGTGTCTGGGTGCCGGTGTGGCAGAGCCTGTTCTGGTGTGTGTGTGTCTGTGTGCTGGTGTGGCAGAGCCTGTCCTGGTGTGTGTGGGCCTGTTTGGGTGCCGGTGTGGCAGAGCCTGTCCTGGTGTGTGTGTGTTTGGGTGTCAGTGTGGCAGAGCCTGCCCTGGTGTGTGCGTTTGGTCATCTGTTTCCTGGCACTTTACTTACTGTAGTAATAAATAAAACTATTTAATTTTTACTTATCCAGAGATAAAACGCCCTCCTGAATTTGTAGTCACTTCAGAGGACAAAACTTTCTTGGTCCAGAAATTAGTGAGAGGAAAAGTAAAGGTTTTGTGTTATTTACTCTATTTCAATCTGCATATTTTATTAAAAAGGATTAGTGGCACTAAATCGTGGCTTCAGGCGTCCCGTGTATGAGGCCTTTTTTAGTGTACTGATTGCTCCCAATCCCATCACATAAGATTATCTTGTATTATCTGCAGAGCACTGATGTCATCTTTATCCAGTACACATCGATGCCGAGAAGTAAAGATTCTATTTTATTTATTTCCATAAAATGGCCACCAAAATCCTCAGCACCAGGCCCATGATGCTCTTAATCCGGTCCTGCCTCCAGTGTGCTCCAGCCTTGTGCAGTTTTTATTTGGCTATTTTAAATAGTTTGTGGACTGACTTTGTTTTACTGTAATTTAGTATTGATAGAATGACATATAAATGTTGATCAAAAAACTGTTTGTCCACTGCTTTTTTTCATTATCGCCAAATTAACCCTGTATTAATATGCATTATAAAGCTAAAGGGCCATATTTTCTCTCAGTGAAAAATGAGTGCGGCCCACGCACTCATACATTTCTGATGAAGTGACCCACTGCAGAAAAAACTTGGACACCCCTGCCATAGCCCATTCATATGAAGAATTCGGGAGAATGCTGTCACATGTAGCACACAGCCAGTAATTGCCAGAAATTCCTGCAGTTCCTTTAATGTTGCAGTAGGCCTCTTGTAAGCCTCCCTGACCAGTTTTCTTCTCGTCCAGTTCTTGGTAATATCTCTGTTGTGCCATATTTTCTTCACTGTGTTCCATGGCATATCTTATGCTTTGGAAATTATTTTGTACCCTTCTCCTGACTGACATCTTTCAACAATGAGACCCCTCTGATGCTTTGAAAGCTCTCTGCGGACCATGGCCTTTGCTCTGAGCTGCAACTAAGCAAATGTCAGGTAAATCCTACTAGAACAGCTGAACTTTATTTGTGATTAATTAGAGTCACTTAGAGGGTGTGCACACTTATGCAACCAGGTTATTGTGGATTTTTTTGGGGGGGGGTCCCCCTCAAAGATTTCAGTTTGTTTGGCAATTTAATTGTTCATGTTTTTGGTCACATTAAAAAAATTCTGACATGATTTATCTTTGTCTCATTCTGTAACATCACAAGAACCTGCCATTTTAACAGGGGTGTGTAGAATTTTTATATCAACTGTAACTTTGGTAGAAGCTGCAGCACCAGAGAAACAGCACACTGCCTCCTTCGTGGTCTTACATTTCGCATCACTGCTAGAAGCAGTACAGTGGCAGGTAAACACTCCCGCTAAAATCAATGGGATAACTTTCTGAACATGCACAGGGGAAGTCTGATTAGATACCATGAAACACTCACTGAGCCAGTGCTTCAGTTGGCTAGTATGGCGAATATCACGGCACCTCCACAGCAAATAAAATGCAGCACATGCATATGACTGATTCTGCAGAACCCTCCACTCCAAATGCAAGTGTGATGCCATGATAATTTAAAGGGAACCATTTAGCTATCATATGCATTAAAGTGTATATAATAGCTGGAGTTTCAAGTTAAGAATTTGCTTCTGGATATTTTAATACTTATGGTGGGTCCAAAGTTGTATAAGGAGTAATTCTGGTACAAAATGGCAAAAACCAAGGTGTCGCAATCAATGGGTAGATAGTTTCAGTTTTAATATTCTGAAACAGAATTCCTATTTATACATAACTCCATTGATTTGATCTGATATAGTACATGGAACAACAACATTATTTGATTAACTCCTGTACAAGCAGAAAGACTTCGAGTACAAAATAAAAATGCTTACTCAGATTCACCAAAAATTGTAAATTTATTTTTGAACAGATGAATATAGATCTTTACAGTTTGCAGCTTACTCTATCACAAAAACTACACAAAACGAAGAAATCCGCCAGAAATTCGCATCCTCCTCTCAGTAATGGCTTAATTGTTGGACTCCCTGGAAACCACAATCTGGTTCGTGCACATGACAACTGGTCAAACACAAGGTTTGATTTATTTATTCTCTATTCATATGCTGTAATGGAAAACTATCTTAGGACCTCTATTAGCAGCAGCTGAGTCTGAATATGCAATTTGGCCTTGTTCTACCAAGACTCATTTCATAGAAATACCTGTGACCCCATTATTGTGACTAACCTCAATGAACCAAGCTTCCGTGGCTTTATTTTTTATTAATATTTTCCATAAGACATTCTGGAATTTAAAAAATTCAAAAAATGAAAACGTTCTTAGTTATAATAAGGTGTCAGATACAGAAAAAGCTATTTTGTACTGCCCAGTGCAGATGGACCAGGAGTTCTGGCATATGGTCATAGGCGCGTGTCTACCTCAAAAAGAGAAAGCATTATTGACTTTAATTTCATTTATTTTTTTCTCTACTTTATTTTGTGCATCATACAATGGAACACCGGCAAGCCATGCAGATAGAAGTATAAAAAAAATATTTTATTTGGATGCTTGATCCCATATGTATAAAAAATATAGTGTGTCCAAAATTATGCAAGAAAAGTAACAAAAACAAATATATACAATGAATATCATACCAGCCCCAGACAAAGAGAGACCGCTTGACACGTTTCGCGTCTCAAGTGCTTTTTTTTTGCATATCTCCACCTTGGATGTTTGTTTTTTGATCGGCAGGTTGGGATATTGCTTTGGAGGTGGCTGCTTTTTTTGAGAGGACTAGAGTATTGATTTTTGTAATATATATTTTTTATATTATACTCTTCATGCCTCTATTTGTATTGAAATATTCAGATTTTTGTGATACATACTCGCTGGCGTTTTTTTCATTCTATTTAAGCTTTGAATGTAGGGATGAGAACTCCTAAGCATGGTAACAAACCCAGCCAAATAACACTCTAAAATAGTGGACAACGAAATGTCGGGGACAACTTGCTCTCTGTGCAACATGTAGCTGTGCCCAACAAAGAGATCAAAAAAGTATCGAGTTGGAACGTAAATGGAAGCCAAATGATTAGTCATTGTTTAAAACATCCAGTGGCTATACTTGACAATAAAAGTAAAAAACATTCAACAAGATCTTCTGCAAGTCTGCAAGCAAATCTTCAAACAAGCAAGTTAAATGCCCTATTACCTTCCTTACCACCTCCTTCTATATCTAGGTAGCCATGATTATCAAGTTGTTACTACACAGGCTGTGACTATCCACAATATAATGTTTAAGTAGAACCTAATCCCAGTCTTGCAGAACCTTATTTGCTTGCTTTCCCTCTTAAGACCTAAATTATCAATTAAAATGGCTGAATTTGTGGAGGACACTATGAATGTTCTGTGTCCCATCCTCTACAGGAATCCTGGTGACCAGACATGGAGAAAAGGGTTGGCTGGTTGAAGAAGCTGAGAGATCACAGTCACTGTGGCAAGGTATGTCCAACCCACTCAGACACTTTAGCTCAATCCTACAACTCTGCTGCAGGAGGGTTCACTATGTGTTCTAGAGCAAAAAGCCTGAAGACTGCTCCCTACTTCCTCCTCCAGCACTCCACAAGGACTGAAAAAAAAAATCAAACGTGGTAAAGAAAATGATCTCCTACCTGGTAGGGCATGCCCAAAACACTGAAGGGGCAGATTTGTATAGGTTTGTTCTTCCCCTACCTGGAGCAGGAGCCGTATCTCATGATCAAGGGAAAACAGCATTATTGTCCCTCTGAACTCAATATTCTCATAACTTAAGAAAAGCTCAAATACAGCAGGTTTAGTAGGTTCTGGAGACCTAGTCCATCATAGAAAATAAAAAGTTCCAACTTAAACTGCACATTTCCCATACTGGATTCTAATATTGAGATTATTCCAAAAAAGAGTCCCTTGGTTCAGAGCATTTTAGGGACTTCTGTTCCTCAATGCCATATTCCAACCTTCTATATTAAAACCGCATGAAAATAATTAACTTCCATCATGTTTTACTAAACAATTATAGGATTTATTATCACAGTTTGTCATGAAAACAGAATACATTCAGCTATAAAGAATTATAATTAAAGTTTAACAATTTCTACATGATCTAAAAAATAATTTAATGCCTTTACAATCCACTTTTAATTTACAAACAGCACGCTATCCCCATACTATAATTTACAATGAGGGAACATAATCCATTGGAATGACAAATTGGATTGTAAAGAAGTAACAACAAAAAAATGACGGTAATACAGCACAGTCAACTGCTGCATGCTCAATCCTTACATTACCCCCACATTTAAAGGGGAACTTTCACCTTTACAACTTTAGGTTAATGTGAATTTTTCATTTCCAATTGTCATCATTGGAAATGCTCAGCAGCTGGGGTCAGCAGGTAACAAGCACAGCTTTATGAGCCTGTATGACTAAGAGGACCGATATACCAATTACAAACTTGGCGTGGTCTTTGGACTTAGCTACTGCTTCATTAAGCTAGGGCTGCGAATTCCATTATTCACTGCTACCCGTCTCCTGACTGCCCCTAACCTAACTGATTTTGGACTGGTATCATTGGCTCCCACAGTTAATTCTAATCAATCTGATTTTATGCTCAGCAACTGTTCTTCTGGACAAGACAGGGATCTCCAATAAGTCTCAAATGTCCTGTACAATCATTAGTCACCAACCCCAACTTCATGTCTCTTGGGTCAAGAACAAGTCAACTATGTCCTGCTCCCCTAGTTCCAGCCCTGAATTCATCATTCCATTGGCTACTATTATGATTGTGTTAATGAATGCCTTGCTTTGTCCACTTAGATTAGTTGTTCTCATCTAATAACTTACCAATGAGCTAACATTGTTCCAACTTTTTAACTCTACTAGAATGGGTAAAATGTTTGACACACGCAGATCTTGAGAACAGAAACTTAAGGCAGCTGCTCCTATGGTATACTAGTATTATACATACAGAATGTTTCTAATACATACATGTTGTTTTTTTATTTTTAAACATTATTTGGGTTTACTTAGTATACAGTAATTCAGAAATGTAAAATGTAGGGTATAGAAAAGTGACATTTGAATTTACACTCTATGCTCCCAGCAATATAGTCAAGGAACTTTGATTTTCTCTGCCATCAAACATGGTATATAACATCAGGAAAAGTGATTATGGCCCCAAGTCAATAATGGTAAACAAAATGTAATTGCTTGCTTTGTACCAGAATGGTTTAATTAAAGTATGCTTGACCATAATGGGGACCTACAGCCTACAACAACCATTGATTCGTCTGTGTCTATTCAACGAGGGGACATGACTTTGTCTACTTGATTAATATTTATTTTTGTTTTCATTTTCCATAATAGTCTATAGTCTTCTAAATACATACCCTGACAAAGAATTTAGAGGAAACTCCAACAATAATCAGGACACCATAGCAGTCAACAAATCGAAATGACAAAACAATAAATTTTTTCCAGAAAATACATACAGCCAAATAAAACAGCAGGACCTGAATATTATATATATATATATATATATATATATATATATATTATACAGGCCCTGCTGGTTTATTTGGCAAACCACGCGATTTATAGTAAACCACATAACATAAAATTAGTCCTTTCATTACTTTTCAAAAATAACAACATACAACTTTGACGGCCAAGGACTTTCCAGAAGAGCAGGGTTAGCCGGCGCGGTTACTGGACCGATCGTGAAGCTTTTTGGACAGGATATCCTCAGGACCCCGAGCGATCCATCGGTACCCCGGGATCGGAGACACTCCTTCGGGATCACCCCAAAAACGACGGTTCAAAGCTGTACGGACACTGCGGGGCTCAGTGGCCTAAGTGTGGCGACAGACTGTCTGGGCAGGGTGGGGATATGGGGATGTGATTTATGACCTTTTTCCCTTTGGAACTGTATATTAGCCCGTGTGTTTTCCCAATAAAGCATGTGTTACTTCCCTGGACATTAGTCTTGTCTAATGCTTCAGGGGCATAAGTTCCCAGGTATGCTATTCCATCGAGGAATCCAAGCCAGTTCCTGATTCCTTCTTCGCTAATATAGTCTAGTGCTGGAAGTGGTGAACCCCTGCGGTTCTGGGAGGAAGCAGCAACGATTGGCGGGAGTACCCAGTCGGGGTACAGGTCGTTCCCGTCACAACAACATCACTCTGGGAGAGGTCCCCAATATTAATGTAGGTGTGAGGTAATGTAATAGCCCTTTATTGGCTATTTGAGGCTGATTAAGGCAATGATTTGTAATATGCATCCTTAATGTAAAATGTCTTAAATATTGAAACCAGACAGCAGGAAATGTCATGGAAAGGATGGATATTTCCTCAGGAATGCTGTACATATTCTGCTATATATTTTACCAGTAACGTTAACAATACATTCAGTAGTTAAAAAACGATTTCCACTATTTTTGGAAACTGAAGGCATATATACAACAAAAAACTATATAGCTCGAAATGTACCAAATTACAGGTTCAGTGAATGAAGAAAAAACAAACATATTGTATCACCCATCAAGATGTCCTTGGGGTTCAACACAAAGAAACTAATTGATCCTCTGGGCAGGTTACAACATGCTGCAACTCTGCCCCCTGGTGGCCCACTAACACCACCAAGTACATCATAGAATGTAAATTAATAAAGCACTCAGAAAGCCAAATCTGATTTCTAGAGAAAAGCATACACAACAGCTATATTTTTCTACTTAAACATCCTTATTTTAAAACTTCCACAATGTTGTGGCAAGTGAGCTCAATGGTTTTCTGCTTAACCGGAAATGGTCATTTAGTCTGCCAAGTCTTTCGTTCAAGAATGGTTTGTGTATCTTTCACAATTCCTTTTCCTGTTCATTTTTCTTTAATTTCTTGGATACCTAGGATACCAACCTCACCCCCACCACCATGTATTTTTGTATGGTTCCAAATGTATCCATCCACACTATTTAATGTGAAATGCACTATTTAATGTGAAATACAACTCATATTACGACAGAGATCAATACGTTTTTCTAACATCCCAAGCAGAGATGCTACTCACAGATGTAAAATGGGTTTATATTAAAAACTCTCAGAATCCAGAATTCCAGATAAATACATTGATCCCATTTTTCAGAAGAAAAGAAAACCATCAGCAAAGTTCCAGGCTTAGTAGGACACACTAGAGAGAGTAATTGTCTTTGTGCTATTATTGGCCTACCTTGTGCAGTAGTGCTTGAGCTACATGTACCAAGAGCTCAGTCTATTTGCAATTGTTTCCTATATTATTTATTACTTTTTAAATAACATGAATTTGGCATATTGTTTGAATAGTTTCCAAAGTATTTAAAATATATATATTAGATCAAAACTGTAGGCACACAGAGAATTCACAAATCAAAAAAAATGGGACTACTGATGGCATAACCTCAGAATGAGCAATCAATGAGGTCAAGAACCCTCCTTTGGCTGCCTCATGCATACTTCCACACTGACGAGGCCTATGAGAGGCTGAAACGTATGTCTGTGGTTACTGTATTTCTTCTGCAGTGGAGGCTTGCCATGCATTTCTGGTTGGGACTGCCCTGATGGGCGGGACCAGTTGGATATGCTAATAGAGAGGTAATAGTGAGCAAAAAATGGCAATGGCCTTCCCAAGTAGGTATCTTCCTATAGGGCAGGCTAGTTTAACACGGTGCATTCTCAGTCTGAGATGAGGCTCCCATGTTGTTTTCCCGCCTCATGTATACTTCCTGACCAGCCGCACTCCTCTTGCTTTGGTGTAAGTTTACTTGTGGTGATCGTTTATAAATAGCCCAAATCACTGTCAGTAACTGGGTTACCCCATCATTCACTTTACCCCCTTGTCTCCTATTGGATGGACATGTTGGATGACAAATTTTGTGATCCTCATAATTTTGCACATTTCTCCTATGCAAAAATGTGTGTTTTTGCCATTAAATTACTTGTGGGTAATCTTTTAACCATCACTGGTCAAGATAAAAATCAAATAATCAATACAGCGCAACAGTATTTGACTGTGGTGTTATGTACGTTCATATTTAGGAACCACACATGAGCATGCTTTCCAACATCTTGGACCAAACTGAAAGCATAACGCTAGATGATGTCAAACTATGCAACTTAAATGTACATTTAACAGGTATAACTCCCCAATAAACATCCAGTATATCCAAGGAAGATTTACATTTTTGTGAAGGCAGAATTCCAATTTATGGGCGTACCTTAATAAACGTTCATCAGAGAAGCACCTAACATAGAAGCTTCAGCAGTCCATTCTCCGCTGAGGACCTATGATTCTTGCCATTGATTGGCTGCTTGAAGCAGCCAATCAGTGGCAGGAAATCTCTCCCATTGAAATTAATGGGAATGCTTTTACAGCATGCATGGGTGCTGGTGCTGCGCTGGAGCTGACAGAAGGTAAGTAAGTATATCATGAGCAGGGAGATGTATTCCCTTGAAGCAAATAGCTGGGGGGGTGCACATGGGGAGCTTCTGCAAAATCCATGCATTGGCAAGGAGGACACCACAAAAAGTTAAATGGACCAAAATGTGCATATGATGGCTAGAGTGTCCTTTTCAGCCAGAGCACAATATCACATAAGATTAAATAAAACTAATACACCATTCACTAATCAAAGATACACATAACTTCTGGGGTAACATAAAAACCTACTGTGATGCTAAACTTGAAAAGTAGTGTTGAAACAACTGCTATGGTGATTTGGCTATCCCATTGGTTGCTATGGTAATAAGGCCACTTTTTAAACTTTGTTCTAGGATCACTTTTTAATACCTAACCCCTGTTTTTCCAATTTCACGTATCCTTACCAGTTTTGACCTTAAATTAAGTATTTTATCAATGTACATATTTCCATAAAATCTGATAAACACAATAAATACTGATAGAGGATATGCAGCTTATTTTCAGAACATTGAGACTTTACTTAACCACTGAGGTCTATTGACAAGGCTGAAGCCACATCATCATTCCTTCTCTATTTAAGTATAATCTGAAAAAGGGTGTAAAAATAATTTCACAATTGCAAATGATTTCTTATGTAAAGGCAAGAAGGGCAAGTAAGTGAAGTGGTGCATGCATGTGATGGAGTGATGAGTAGCCAGCCTGCCCACTAACAGGGCTTCACTACCTCTTTTCTTCCCATGGGGCAAATAGTGGTTTAACCCTCACACATAGTACCAGCATGCACCACTCAGGGCTGTACCATGCCCCAGGTGAATGCAAGTACAGAAAGCGCTTTGTAAAATGAAATGCTTATTGCCCCTCAGTAAACCCAGCAAAACAAAAGTGCATTTTAAACTCACCCGACCGCCAGTAAATCTGTAGCTCGTGTAGGTATTACCTCCCGCCACTCCCCCTCCTCCATAAACCCCTCCTCTTGAGAGAAATAGCAGGAACTATCGCTGCCATGGAGACAGTGGATTGCAGCTGCCGGGAGCGAGCCCTGTTGTGCAAGACTTGAGTCGGGGGCGCGCCTTCTAGACCTGACTCTGGGGGCGCGCCTTCTAGACCTGACTCTGGGGGCGCGCCTTCGAGACCTGACTCGGGGGGCGCGCCTTCTAAATGAATGATGCGGATTTGATCTGAGCATGCGCGAGACCTGTGAGGCCGGGAAGGAAGTAAGGGAGTTGACGCTTGGGCCATCTTGGTCTGTGTAACGTGTAGAGATTTAGAATGAGGCGGGGTATTTAGCATTTAGCCATCTTTAGCAGCTACGGTGTCGCTTCCCTTGATGCCATCTTGTGGGCGAAAAGCATGGGCCTCTTTCCTGGTAAACTCCAGCTTCAGACTGACGGAGGCTCATATGTTAATGTATCCCTTCCTGCTAATGCATTTTACTGCAGGAAATTAGCAATTTATTGAAGGGGATTAGCAATTTATAGGTTTCACTGCCGGTTTTGAGTGATGTACTGCAACAAAAGGGTTAAATTGCTTTGGTGGGCCCAAAATACATCCCTAAACCACAAGGATTATAAGGAGCTACGTATGCTATTCTGTGCGAAAGATGCCATTTTAAGCGCGATTCATTTTATTTTTTGCTTCTAGAAAACATCCGCAACCTATGTGTAAACTGCGGTGCCTATATACACAGCATACTTTGTAAACGGTAGGTATGAGTATCACACCATTCAATGGCCCTAAAGGTCTCAATAATGTTAGTTATATAAAAAGCTATCAATAGGTCATAGACACGCCTGGGAACTTCTGGGCTCCGGCTACCCCGAGCCTTCCCTTGCGGGACGCGGCCAGTACTGCACACTGACGTTGGTGGGCGATCTTTGGCACAAAGCCTGGCCAAAGTGAGTGTTGCTGGGTTGGTGCAATTGTGTCATGTTGTGACACTGATCTGTTTTTTTCCCTTTTTTGTCTTGAACGTACAAAAAAATCTTAGTTAAAAAGTTAGTTGCGTCTTGGGGTCAGAAAGTCTCCAAAACTACATCGCCTTCATCACCACAAGTTGTTTGCAAGGGTTTCAAGAAAAAAAAAAGATTTTACTCATCCAAAGACAAACTCAACTGTCTACAGTTTGCCGGACACTACTGGAACTTCAAATGGGATTGGGTTCTATGGTCAGAGGAAACCAAAATAGAGCCTTTGGCAATAAACACCAGAGGTGGATTTGGTGCGCACAAAGCAGTAGCCATATGGAAAAGTACTTCATGCCCACAGTTAAATATGGTGGTGGTTCTTTAATGTTTTTAGAAAAACTGTGAAGCACACCTCAGTAAAAATGTGAATCCAAACTAAAAAAAAGCAATATAACTAAAGATGGAGAGCTACAAGGCATTTGACACGTGCCCCACAACTTGTGTATAGCTCAAAGGGAATTGAAAAGGTAAAGCAAAATTTACCTAATGCTGAGCTCAAAATACATAAGAGAAATAATATAAGCTAAACAAAATATAGAGAGTCAAAAATGAGGGTAAAAATGATACAAAAAATAATTTGTATTAGTTTTACCCAACTTTTTGATTGTCTGTATTTTGTTTGCCTTATATGTTTTCATTTATATATTTTGAGCCCGGCATTAGGTAACTTTTGTTTTATCATTTCGATTTTCTTAATGTTTTGGGGCTGTTTTTCTGCCAGAGGATCTCTAAATTTTGTAAGGGCACAAGGCATCATGTACTCAAATATCAACAGATATTAAATGACACCTGTCTGCTTCTGCCGGAAAGCTTAAAATAAATATAGATATATATATATATTTAGATTAACCTCTTAGGCTAGGTTTCCACTTGGTTTTTTTTTGCTAAAAACGCCAATAGCGCCACCTGGCGTTTTTTTAGTGAAAAAACGCTGCAGCCAGATGTTAGCTGTTCTTCAATAGGAAATCGCAAAATGCCATTTCCACTTGGCGTTTTTCTGTTTGGCGTTTTTTTCAGTCCTCTTTGGCGTTTTTCTGCTTTTTTGGGCTCTGTGGCAGTTTTTCAGAATCGCAGCATGTTGACACTCTGGCGTTTTTTGCAAGGAAATCTTGGCGTTTTTCTCCAATAGAAGTCTATGGGAGAGAAAAAACGCCATGAAAAAGCCATGTGGGTTTATTGCCTTGGCGTTTTTCATGGCGTTTTTTCCACAGTTACAATGCAGAGGATGGACCCAGTATCTGTGTGTCCTACGAGAAATAGGCTGAAAACAAACAGTTTCACACAAAACAAAGTCCTGGACTGGTTCATATTGAATTTTACACCATTTGGAACAAACATGCCATTACAAACAAACATACCCGACGCATCAACTGGATCCTGCGTGCCAAAAGCAACAGCAAACAATTTGCACCATCATTTGGGGCCAATCTTCCTAGAGGAGCAGACATTCAAAATAAAGCATGCCTTACAAACCACAGAAAAGAGACAAAAGGGTCCGCCGGGGCGTTTAAGTAGAACTCTACCAAGTAAATGACATCAGGAGAGGGCAGATACTTGCCATTTATCCCAATCCCTTTTAGCTGGGTGAAACTTCTAACTTGTAAAGGCTGGAAAAACTGCCTAAGGTCAAAAAAAGCAATTTCCACAGAAAGGCTAAAACGCCAGAAAAAACGCCAAAACGCAGGTAAATGCAGTGGCAGTTTTCTTGGCGTTTTTCCTGGCGTTTTTCATCAAGAAAAAAACGCAGGACAAAAACCCAAGTGGAAACCTAGCCTTAAGGACTTTTACTCACAACTGTGGTTGTGAGTAAAAGGCCACATTTGGGCGGTGCGCTTTTTTGTTTTCTCATTTTGACATCTGCTCAGTCTGCGCATATGCCCTATAGGGGCATAAAGTAGACACCCAATAGGTATTTGAAATGCTAGTATTTTAAATCTTTTCATGCATGGATTTTTCTGAAGATACACTGCTAAGCAATAATAAAAAGCTCATAAAAATAAACTTTTTATTTTATAAATTTTAAATTTTTTTGCTGGAACTGGATGGTTCCCCAGATGGTGACATCACTGCATAATTATTTTAAAATGTTACCAATTTTTTATTTATTTATTTTAACTATTTAATGTTTTACCATTTAAAAAAATAAATAATATATTTTACTAATCATATTGTGATTAGAAAGCTGGGCTCCATTGACAGCGCAGTTTTTTTAAAGGACACCTACATCTTTCTAGGGGCAACATCTCTTGCAGTGGCATTTGTGACCACTCTCCGAGGCGGCCACAGTGCATCCTGGGGTGGGTTTTCATTGTCGCTGAATGCCTCGCTCTCAAGGCATTTCGGCAACATTTATGCTTAGGAGGCAATCGTTGACCGCCTCCTAAGCTCTTTGAAATCGGGCGCCTGGGGAGGGGCCACATGGGGCACATCATTGGTCATTAAGCAGTAATGCCGATTATTGTTCAAATTGCTCCATTTTCTCCCCAACAGAATCATACGGTTGAAATCAAAATTATTCACCTCCATTGCAAATTATAAAAATTTACAAACTTTAAGCTGTTTGCAATGAACAAATCAAACAAAACCAAGGCACTGAATGTTCTTAGAGACATCACTGGAAGCATAGTTCTCAAGTTCTGCAACCTTGACAGGGCAGAAAAAGAAAGCTATCAATATCTGCAACCAGATTTCTGAGAAGGCAGGTTGAGAAAAACCCTCAATTGACTACAAAAGACCTGCACCAAGACTTGGTGGCAACAGGCGCAGTAAGGCGGATACTTAACGCAGAAGGTTTACATGCAAGAACTCCAATAGAGAAACATAAAAATTGACGGCATATAAGAACAATGTTAACCCTTTCCAGGTTTTGTGCCAAAATTGCCTGGTATTTGGAACTGTTCATAATTTCCCCCACCCTGACTAAGGCCCCGGTTCCAGCTGAAGAAAAACAGGCACAAAGCATGATGCTGCCACCACCATGCTTCACTGTGGGTATGATGTTCTTTGGGTGATGTGCAGTGTTGTTTTTGCACCAAACATACCTTTTGGATTTATGGCCAAAAACTTCAACCTTGGTTTCATCAGATCATAACACATTTTCCCACATGCTTTTGGGGGACTTGATGTTTGTTTTTGCAAACTTCAGCCTGGCTTGGATGTTTTTCTTTGTAAGAAAAGGCTTCCTCCGTCTTGCCACCCTACCCCATAGCCCATTCATATGAAGAATATGAGAGATTGTTGTCACATGTAGCACACAGCCAGTATTTGCCAGAAATTCAATTTTGGAGGGACGTCCAGTTCTTGGTAATATCTCTGTTGTGCCATATTTTCTTCACTTGATGACTGTCTTCACTGTGTTCCATGATATATCTAATGCTTTGGAAATTCTTTTTTTACCCTGCTCCTGACTGATATATTTCAACAATGAGATCCCTCTGGTTCTTTGGAAGCTCTCTGCGGACTATGGCTTTTGCTCTGAGATGCAACTAAGCAAATGTCAGGTAAATCCTACTAGAACAGTTAAACTTAATTTGTGATTATTCAGAGTCACTTTAAATGATGGCAGGTGTGTAATGACTTCTATTTAACATGAGTTTGGTTAATTCTGAACACAGCCACAGCCCCAGTTATAAGAGGGTGTGCACACTTATGCAACCAGGTTATTGTGTTTTTGTTTCTTCCCCCTCAAAGATTTCAGTTTGTCTTGCAATTGAATTGTACACGTTATAGGTCACATTAAAGGTGGAAAAAGTTCTGACATGATTTATCTTTGTCTCACTCTTTAACATCACAAGAACCTGGCATTTTAACAGGGGTATGTAGACTTTTTACATCCACTGTAGGTTAAAAAATAGCTTGGTGGTGATGTGTAACATATATGATATGCTCGAAATCATATTGATAAGCCACAGAAGTTTTGGGATTCTGTTCTGTAAAACGTCATAACGTCTGTGAGGAAGCTGAAGCTTGGATGTCATTGAATCTTCAAACTGGACAATAATCCCAAGCATACTTCAAATTTCCCCAAGGCTTGGCTGCAGAAGAAGTCCTGGAAGATTGTACAGTGCCCATCACAATCACCTGACTTGAACCCTATAGAAAATCTCTGATGGGATTTGAAGAAGGTGGTTGCCGCACACAAACCCAAGAATATTTCTGAATGGAGGCCATCGCTTATGAGGAATAGGCTAAGATTCCCCAGGAACACTGCCAAAAACTGGTGTCTGACTATGCATCTCGTTTGCACCAGGTCATAAAAGTAAAAAGATGCTCTACTAATTACTAAAGATGGTTGCCATGAAGGGGTTGAATAATTTGGAGACTGGGGAAGTCATAGATTGCATTTTCAGTTCAATTTGGAGAAACCACTTGAAGCATTGTTCATTGCAAACAGCTGAAAGTCTGTAAATTTTGACAATAAACCTGATTTGTATTGGGTTGAATATTTTTGATTGCAAATGTATCTGTATATTTGAATATGGGAAGGGGGCGTGGCAGATTCATGGGGAAGCTCCTTTCTTAGCTTCCTAGTCCCCTCTTATGTCTAGGTCACCCTATGTTTATGGGTGGCCAATGGTGACCAGGAAAGTATGGTCTGCCTAATCTAGACTTCTGTTGAATAACTTGTTATAAGGGCTCCATGCTCTTGACCTGGACAAACCAAGAAATTCTGTGGAGCTTGTGAGCGCATAGGAGTCACCCTGTTCTTATCCTTATTTTCCATTTCCCTGAACTCTTTTTTTTGTATTTAAGTTTATTATACAAAACTGATTATGATAAAACAGACATCAACCTGTTTTAGCAGGAATACATAGATCAGTAATATTAGCACAGATAGACGATAAGCAGTACTGCGACGCAGCACAGGGCAATACACATTACAGTACGACTTCAGTTTACGGAAAGCTCAGTAGAAGCAGTGTACAATTACATTCCCAGACGTGGCACATATGGTTAGCACTTTAGTGGAACATAACCTGGGGAAATGGGGGGGGGGGAGGGGGCCAGGGAGAATGGGGCTAGTCTTCAGCCTCTAGACTGTCCTTGAGAGAGTAGTCTCTCAGCACCAGGCGGTTCCTGGCAAACCATAAAGCGTCCTTTACGCAGCACATGAGGCGCCAAGCATCCTCAATGGCGCTCTCCGTGTGTGTCCCTGGGAAACGTCCGTAAAGTACCGAATGGTAGGACAGGTACTTTCTCTCGATAGAGTCCTTGAGATCCAGCTCCAGGGCTCTGAACAAGGCCTGTGCAAACGGGCACTGCCAGAACAAGTGGAGGGAAGTCTCCTCCTCCACAATGCACTGTGGGCAGTGTATATATCTGCACAGCCCCCTGGCATGCATAAATGTCCTTAGGGGGAGGCCTCCCTGAATGGCCATCCATGCAATGTCTTTATGCCTGTTGGTTAGCCTGCTCGACGACACGTTAGCCCAGACAGTCTTGGCTGTGGCGTCGGGGAGCCCTGGGATGTTCTCGATAGTGTCTTTGGCTCTGATGAGCTTGTGGATCACACGGGGTAACCACAAGTCTGGTTTAACTCCCTCCAGTTGGTGCTCCCTTACAAATTTGCCCACGTCCGAGTAGAACCAGGGCATGGTCCAATTGTAAGGGACGGAGCTGTCCCACCTTTCCCACTTGAGCTGCCTCCACAGGGGCAGCAGCAAGAAGCGAGACATGGAGTTTCCAGCAGAGCCTTTCACTACGTCTCTGAGAGTCCTGCGCCTTTCACTACGTCTCTGAGAGTTTCCCTGAACTCTTACTCCACCAGAAAACAGCGGCAGATATTTTAGTCTGGATAGCCACCTTTATAATTAAAGTATGCTTCTCTGAGTGTGTGTGCCACATTCTTTGACTTATTGCAAGAATTCTGATTCTCATCTACAAGCTAGGGTGAGCTTGATTCTTGATGGTTTGGTTTGTGAATCATTGATGATTACAAGCTTGAGCTCGTTTAGTGTTTTGGTTCTCACAGTTCTCATATGGTTGTTACATTTGGTTAGCTAATCTCCAGGGTCTGGCTTAGATTCTATTGCATCCCTGTCCAGCTCACTTATGTGTATTTGCATACCTTGTAAAACAGAGCTCAGTGGGATTCCATGCAGTTTACAGTTGTCTATGTAGCCATTCCAAATGTTGGCCTCCAGCAGCTGCAGTGATGCCATCAAACTACAGAGATTGGACCTGCCCCTTTAAAAATAAGATTCCTCTATGGTACGATAACACAATGAGTTTCTTAAATTCTATATACAACATATTTATTTATATATATATATATATATATATATATATATATATATATATATTCAGTTTCATAAATGTCATTTGTCACAGAACTAGGGCTGCGGGGGACTGTTTACCTCATTTGAAGTTGTTTTTCCCCCTGTTTTCCTGTTCCCACAGGAATATAACACACCCTACTGTTACCAACCTGTTGAATCGCCATTTCCCTTGCCTTGCACCTGATCGGGATCTAGCCACCAATCTATGGAGCTGTGCAACCCTACCACGTCGCTCTTTTGGGGTTATACTGGGCTCGTGGTGGGTCACAATCGGAAGTGATTACAGAGAGGGAACTCATTTGGGAAGCCGGGTTTTATTACCCATTCTTAGAACCGGGGTTTACCCGACCCTGGAACTCTGGCCTGGCCACTGTATGGACTA
Source organism: Spea bombifrons (assembly GCF_027358695.1). Lineage (NCBI taxonomy): Eukaryota > Metazoa > Chordata > Amphibia > Anura > Pelobatidae > Spea > Spea bombifrons. The sequence goes on along the minus strand of NC_071097.1, from coordinate 16,842,661 downwards.
TTCCCAGGGATGTTTCTGATGCTGTCACTCAGAGCCCCCACGATGGATCAAGTCGCTTTTTGGAACATAACATCCTTGGACCCTGAGCTCTCCATTGGTACCCCATGATTGACGCCGCTCTCTTGGGATCACCTCAAAATAGTGACTCTTTGTGGGTGGGCTTTGCTGGCAATGGAACTGTATGGAGTGCGCAGGGCTGTCTGGTAGTAAATGGGATTATGCTCCTGATCTAATTATTTTGTGCATATAAATATCTGCCGTTCCTAATAAATTTAGTTTCTGTTTTCCAAGTTAACATTAGTCCTGTCAGATGGCTGGGGTGAGCTGCTATGACAACTTATTGTCCTTTTCAGGACAATATTAGCACTGTGTAGCTAAGCTCTGGCTAACCACAGTGCCAGCACGGCTCCATTAGGTTGCTGTCCCGCTTCGTCTCGCAAGCGCTAGTCTCGTCCAGTGCTGAAGGGGTTAACTGCTGGTGTCTTGGCAGAAGGAAGAGTGATTTAGCGGATGCAGCCAGTTGGGGTACAGGGGCTCCAGTCACAACATTAGTTAAGAAAATAGTTAATGAGTAATATTTGAGTTACATATTTTAATGAGTGTCCTTTTTTATTATTTTTTTTGCCACAGTGTACAAAACAATAAGCTTTCCTTCCTTTTCCTTATATTATTTTATCATCATCCCATTTCATTTCCACCTGCTTTCCATTTAAACAAAAACACCTCAAAGAACTACATTTTATTTTCCAACATACATGAGGAAGCTTGCTTGTTAATAAACAAGGTACATTTATGGTGTGGCAAGTAGTGTAGATGGAACCTGCACCATTGGCTATTGTGGCAGACTGTAATATATTACAACATATTACATATTATAAAATGCCAACATTTTTGCAAAATAGCATTGTTTGAAGCTAATTGGAACAGGCCTTATCAATTCTCAATCATCTACTGGCTATGTAAAATACAGAGATAAATGAGTTTAGAGTTCTTCGGTTTCACCATCCATAGGCACAGACATTTCAATGTTGTAGTTTGTGCTTTCGCCAGATCCCAACCATCCAACTGGTGTCCTGTTGAATGAAGGTCTGTTGGCAGCCGCCGAATTAATGACAATCAGAGGCTCCTCTGTGGGACCAGCATCAAATTCTGGCATCTGGAAAGTCATCAGCTTTGATGCTTTCTCATAACCTCCATAGGGCATTGCAGATCTAAAACCAATCAAGAATTATAACTTGTCAGTTGTGAATTACACAGTGCTCCATTCAATGTTTGTTTACAGATCAAAACATTTGAAAAGATGACTGCTCAGGGGATATTTTTTATCTTAGCCCTAACATTGTCTCTGAAATCTCTGGAAATCTCTGAAATCTACCTTAACCTAAAAATAGCTCTTTGAACTGAGGAGCAGAAATCATTTAGGATTTACAAAGGTTTGGACACATAAAGTGCCTCTTATACATTGTATCATAATTGATTGTTTATAAGATATTAATGAACATATTTTGCATCATTTTGGTCGTTTAGTGCTATATATACTGCTGTTTTTCAATGCCTGTGGTACGTACCTATGTCTAGTAATATCATTTATTTAACAATGCTTACATTAGGGTACAGTTGCGTAGCTGGTCCACTTTAAACATTTGCACCTTTACCTTTTGTCTAATGTGCCTCCACCTCCTTCTAGATTTTAAGCTTCTGTCAGCAGGGCCTTTCCCAACTTTTCGTTTTTATTAATCCAAATTATTGTATGATGCACTATTATGCCCTATTTACCCATTGTACTGCTCCCTCCTCACCATGGTTATGGATAAAAACTCAACATTCTAAGGCCATTACTGGATGGGAATTAAATGGCATGTTAAAACTCCTTTCTTATATTTTTGCAGGTTATACCATTTGGCTACTGTGTGTCTCTGTGTATGTGGGTCTCGGGCAATTTTTTATCCCTGTGAGTGCATGCTTTCTTCGGGTGGATAATTATTAACTAAACTGTTCCCAGGTGGTTGGATGTACAGTATCAGACTTTCCCTTACTCTGTTATACCTTACACACCTCTCATATATCACACCCTTACCTTGCCTGCAGTTCTTCCTTATAGCTGCTCACAAACTGTAACCCACTTGATTCCCAACTCTGTGACTGGGCCAGTCCAAGTCTGAACGCCTCTGTCTGAAAACTTTGGACCGGCCCGGGGGCCAATTCAACCCCTGGCCCAACACACCTCTGGAAGTTGTGTACATATTGAAATAACATGCACTTTTCTTACCTGTTGAATGACTTATATTTGCAAAGCTCAGCCTTGGAGAAATAATCTAGTAGGTTTATGTTTAACATGGTTGCTTCCTGAGGGTCAACTCCCATTGCTTTGTCCCATGGTGAGAGGTAGGTCTTCAATATAGCGACTTGCTTTCCACCTGGGCCATCCTGTCCTGGTTGACCATCTGCAGTTGTATAGCAAAGTAAAGGAAAAGAGACATTATAAAGAGATGCACATGCAAATATGTTTTTTCTAAAATCTTAATTTGTGTTTTTTAAAGTTTGTATTATATTGCACCGTATACATATAATACCATACCTAGGTATCACAGTCAACAAAGAACACATTTTAATTCAATATGATTGAATGTTTCCCTAAATGATTTACATTACAATATAATATTTTATGTACATTTAGAAAGGTAGTATACAGTATCACTTGCCTTTTCCGCCTGTACCGTCAATACCTCCACTCCCTCCTTTTCCACCACTGCTGAGGTCTCCTGGCTGTCCTCCTCCAACACCACCTTTACTCCCTGGTTTTGGTGGAGGTACAGGTGGGTGTTGTCCTCCAGGTCCATAGTGTCCCCCTGACATACTGGACACCATCCGTCCACTGCCATAGCCCAACCCATAGCCACCACCTCCGACTCCTGTTTGGCCCCCAGGCCCTATATGTCCTCCCACAGAAGGTATAAACTTCTGGAAGTGATCCTGTAGAGAAGAAGGGGTAAATTAAAATCAAAGTTAAAACATGTACAATCTTTGTGTGGTGGTTATATTTTTTTTATATGTAAGAGTTTCACTGTCAAATGTACTACATAGCCAAAACAATGCAAATGTGTTCAAATGCAACAAAATACAAGCTGAGGTTAATAGAAGAAGCAAGTACCAGCACCACTTTTAAGATCATATTTTTATTGTAACTTTTTTTTTAGAAACCTCTCTACACACTCAATACAACATTTATTGAATGCCAGAATCATTTGTGGTAAATGAAGGAGGTGTAGGGGTTTCTAAATTTTACTGTGAAAATACCTATAGGTTATGCTAAACTAAATATGAACTTTGCCATGCTTAATCAATACTGTTGAAATGCACGAAATACATGCTGTTTGACTAGCTTCTCCTTTTTCTGTAGGTTTCAGTTACTCTGTTTATACATAGTACTGTTAAACAATCTGAAATTGTTCTTGTTTTATTTAAATGCTTCAGGAGTGCTATGATGTCCCAGATGCATGATTTATTTTGTTACCAAAGAGCTTTGTGCATAGTGACCCATAAACTTGTACTTTGCCAGTGACGGTGTAAATGCAGGCTCTACAGAGAAAATCTGTAAACCAGCTTCCAGACCAGCTGTTCCATCAGCTAAATATAGACAGAAATACAAGAAGTAAAATACAGGAGCCTCACTGGGATTATATAACCCTGTGCGCTTGGAGGCTCGAACGGCAAAACTGAGCAGACCAATGAGAGGGAAGAAGAAGGTGCCATGGCAAGGCGACCTGCACACAGCACCAAGCACACAGGCTGTTATGCTGTATTTTAGCAAAAAAAGTCTTAACTTCTCTGTGCGGGAAGCACTTGGCACTATGTGACATCAAACAATCTAGATGGTTTTATGAAGGATTTCCCATAGGAAATAGGACACACACACATATATATATATGTGACATCTTTATTCCTGTATCTCTCACATGCACAGCAGGAGCAAGTAAGGGATTAATAATATGTTTATTGATAATGTTTGACCTATAACCACTCTGTCAGTATTAGCGGCCAGGAATTAAATGACATATATAATGTCACTAAATTACAAAATTCAGTTTTTACTGTCGGGATTGCAGACAACACATAGGCGGGATGGTGAGAATGTGATCATCAATAAAGTTAGTTACTTGAAGAATGTGTTGTCACTGAAAGGTAAGACATAACCTCCCTGTAAGTACTGCTAGTCCTACTAGGATCTTTAAAAGGAATGATTGAGGCCACCACATGTGTTTCTATTTCCACCATCCTGATGAGAAGTTTCCTAAACTATTGCAGGGCTACTTCTAAATGTTACTGTCTTGCAGCAACAGATACCAGTTACACTTGCTAAACTCATGCTGGCCCCACTGTAAGTTCTTATTTAAACCAAGCCTACCCAAAAACAGGCTTTGTGGATCTATATTACTATGTGCTTCCTTCTTAGGACTAGCTAAACATATATATTAATCTGTTAGTGACGGAAGAACCTGGTTTGGTTAATAATGTAATTTAAGCTTAAAATGCATACAACATAAAATCGAAATGTTTCCATTTTCTTTTAAGTATAAGTAATTATGAGTAATATTTTTCATTACAACATTACAACAAAATAGCGGCCATTATATGCCAGGGTTTATCAAGCATTTGACTCTACATTTTGTAGCCATCCAGAGACAATTTCAGATTAGTCACTCATTATTAAAAAGATACAGTTAATGTAATCTGTGCGCCCTTACAATTAAAGAAATAATATATATATATATATAAAATAATATATGTAAATAACAAATAATCATGTTACTTAGTTTTAAACAAAACAAATAATATCTGCTTTCCTTTAGAAATTATTTTGTACCATTGAGGACTAGAAACCTTAAATGATCATCTTACCACGGAATCATCAGAAAACACGTCAGGGTTGTTTTCATAGATGAATTTTTCCACTCTCTTTTGACGAAGCTTAAACATCTGAGATCCCTTATTACTTAGCAAAGATAACTCCTCCAACATGATGTCTCTGGGCACACTGATCTTCTTCCCTAGATTTAGTCTGGAGAGGTCTTGTTCTCCCTCTCTTGAGGCTACGAAAACCAAAATAAATGCATTTAGACTGTCCACCTTCATATTTGTATTAACAAAAAAGGTAAGGTGCTGTGTGATCAGATGCAGATTTTACATAATGTTTTGGAGGCAGGAGTTTTCAGAATCCTGAAAGACTGACATATTTTCAATGTATGATAAAGACTATGATCACACACCACAATTTGCAGTGGTCATGTTGCAGTATTTCATTAACAGTTTCTATAGGGATCCCATCCTCCTGGCACCCAGAGGTTTGTAGTATGTTATATTGTAGCATCTATCTCTTATGTGCTATCTGGGTGTATCATATTGGACATTAAGCGTGCCATTTAGTGATATTGCTAAATGTCAGCTGGGTAGGGCTGTACTTTAAGATGTAAAGTTGGGGCATCTTTAATAGTTGTGCCTTTGTCTGAACAGCCACATTCATCTAGGCTGTACAGGCTAGGATTTTTTTTTTAAACTTGTATTGAAATACTTGCATGAAATACTTATCTAATTGTATGATTTTTTTTTTTGTCTTAGCACTGCAATTTTACACAGTGACTCTTTATCATACTGCCTTTGGTAAACTGTAGAATGGCTCAGTCTCAGTCACCCCGCCAGACATTCTTACTAATGAAGGTAATGTAGTGTAAGGATTAGAGAGTTGTAGATGAGTTTAGCAATATGACAATTTAAAAAGCTTGGGGTAGGCATAGAGCTAACCTGAATCTAAGACATAGACGTAAAGAATCAGCACAGTATTAGCAGGGAGATACCACATGAATGACAATAATGGCAGCCTCCAGGTTGTCAGATAAAGGTTTATCAGACCAAATGATTTTGAACCTGGTTTTGTCAATGCTAATCTGCCTTACTGTATACACCATTGTACGTTATGCTCAAAGAGAAAAAACTTATAGGCGCTTCCCCTTTAAGCATAATTGTCCTCTTAAAATGTGGCCAACGAATGCTGCCAGAGTGTGTGTGCTAGTGTAATGTGTTAGTGAGTGATATTGTATAGTTTTTAGAGTGAGAATGTGTGTCAGTGTATGGTGTTAGAGTAAATATGTGTGTGTTTGGTGCTAGAGTGAGTGTTGGTGTATAATGTTAGAGTGTGTGTAAGTGTATGGAAGTAGAGTGCATGTGTGAAAACATATGGTGTTAGAGTGTAGCACTATCATATTCCACGGCACTGTACAATGGGCAAACAGGACACAAATCCTGAGGAGGGCCCTGCTCAAATGAACTTACAATATAGAAGATCATTTTTTGACATAAATGTGTATCATTTAGGAGCTAGACAAGACTAAATTAGCAGTCCATCTGATTTTTCCTGTAGCCAAGAAGCGTTAAATTCATAATGTTCTGTTAAAAAAAATATTTTTTTATAAATTAAAACTTTAAATATGTAAAGAGCAGGAGCATGTTTCAAGAATCATGTACATTTTTATGTACACAATTCTATATTGAAGCATGGCTAATAACGTTGTTGTATCCCAACCTTAAAAGCCATAATTTGAATGCTGTAGAAGTGATAAGAGCAGACTTCCAGTCCATATAATTAATAACAGCAGTAATGTACTTACGATTTATGTTCATGATGATTTTTGTAGACTTTTTCCTTTTGTTTGGGGCAGGTGTTCCTGATAGCGGCATGACTGCAAACTCTTATTTCCTTAACTAGCAAAGAAAAAAGGGCATCAATAATAGATCTAGAGATTAGTCCACTAGTCACTGCACAGAAACATTATATGCGTTACCACTTTTGTTTCTGTTCAAACCATTTTTTCACTCTCTAGCGATAAATAGTATATCTTTTAGGAACCAAAATAAAATTGTAGAGATCAAAATGATTATCTCCTGACCTTTTTCCTTTGTTTCCTGCGAAACCCTGTAAAATTATTGATAACTGTCAATATTTGACGAGCAAAATAGACCCAAAACTAACGTGAACTAGCATGTACATATGTGAAACTGATACAGTGTTAGCTATTTAAGACGTGAAATTGTTTTTTTTAGGTTGTTTCAGATATTTAGTTTGCTCACATAACTGCTGAACATTGATAAGCTAAGAACTTTTCTGGAGAAGCAGCTTAAAAAAAGTACTCTACAACCAAATACTCAACTCCAAGTTCTGATTGGCAATGTACTAAAACTAAATAAAAATAAGTTAGTTCTTCTCTGGTATATTGTGCACTCCTACCAATTTAAGCTTTTAGTAGGTCCATGGTGGCTAATAAATTACAGCTAACAAAGGTACTTCCTACCTTGATGTGCATCTCATTACATGTGTGCTACCTCTGTCTAATGAGACAGCTTTCTGTCCTTCAACACATTATAGCTGTGAAATATTCACAACAGGAAGAGGTGGACACAACTACAATACATTCATACTTTGGGGTACATTGTCAATGTACAGGAAAATAAATCTGGCCTTATTGCTTCAAGCAATACTTTTATTGGGCCAACATAGAAAAAAATGAAGCTTATGTGACTTAATTTATCACCTTTAACCCATGACCATACCTGGGCACCCCCCAAAATAGGCTTGTGGCAATGTGGCTTCATCCAAGGGTGGGGATAGCTTTATATAAGGGCAGGACAAACCTCAATCTTTAGTAAAGGGTAAGTGGGCGTGGTCAGACTAATCCAGGTGAAACCCTGCAATTTGACAGGTATCTACAGGGCACACATAATCTTACTATGGCAGTGATACGATGTATAGATTATTGGGATTAATTATTATAGAAAAATAAATAAATTCTAATGGAGGTGGTTTACGCAGAAACATACATTAACAGTATTATGTAGTTGGCTCATGTAACCTGCCAGTTTCCCCATGAATTTGTAGATTATGTTGTTTGTTTTATAATACCTTTATACATATTGCATGTTTTTTCACTGCTTAATAGTGTTTGACCCTTTCACTATTTCTATGTGTCTGTTCCAAGTATTTACATTTCCTGCAAACCATATGCTTTTTGTTAAATTTAAAAATTCTAGACATGTGGGTTATAGAAGACAATACTACATTAGTCAGCCATACCAAGATTAGAAAATGCCTAAAGTGGATGAAACTTGGTCTGTTTCAAAGTGGATCACAGTACGATTACAGTAATCCTATAAAGGGATGGATTTCAAACTGCTCTTCTATGCAGACAAAAGGTAGAAGACAGAGGTGACACACAAAGAGTTCACACCAAATTGTCCATGAGATGACATCTGATGTGTCCGATTAAACATTAGCAATTAATTCCTTATATAAACTCCTCAGGCAGACTGCGAGGGAAGGGCATTGGTGGTGTGGGCCAACTCCAATGATGAGAGCCCCGAACTTGTACAGCTGATAAAAGTTTTTCACCAGTCAGTAAGTGTCCTTGTTACTTCTGCTAGAAGGCCATTCCACTTACCAATCACCATCTCAGTTGAAAGATGCTTTCTCGCACTACACTGAAGTCATCAGTCGTCTGTGACAGGGCAGTACCTTAAGTGACCAATCAGCGGCAGGAAAGTGCCCCCGTTGAAATCAATGGGAAGACTTTACACATGCACACTTGGGTCTATGGCATGCAGTGTTCGCCAGTGCTGGATCTAACTGGAGGTGAGTACATCACAGAGTGGGGGCAACAAAGGAGCAAATGCATTTGATTGGATTCTGTAGAACCCCCCCCCCATGTATTTCCAAACGGACCACATGAAAATTTAAAGGGACCATGCCCCTGTCATATGCATTAAAGTGCATATGATGGATGTAATTTCCCTTTAAAATCATAAACGCTTGTCCTAGCATTTCTGCCCTTTTGGAAAATATATATATATATATATATATATTTCTTCCTGTATCTTTTGTGCTTCTTCTGTAATTAACATTCTACAGTCTCAGTCCTGAAAAAAATGAAAACATGAGCTCGCCATAAGAAGAAGGTAGCTATGGCTCTAGTAGAGAGCTATAGCTCTGTATGTAAACTAGATAAAGGCAAACACACACATACTGTATATATACAAAAATACAATTTTAATATGGTATTTATACAGACATTTACAGATACTTCTTGGTTTGCTTAAGTTCTCGAAGTCCATAGTCTTAACGTGTGAATTATATTCATAATCTGTTGTCCATTTTTTAAATGCAAGAACCTGTAATATGTATTAACCTACATAAAATTAATGCATCTGTCCATTTTAATTATGGAATTATATTACAGCAGATTTCACGATACTTTATCTTTAAATAGAACATTTGCTAGTACACTTCTACAGCAGATTTAATCTTTAAACATAATATTTTATCCAAAGGCATGCTTATTACTTAATTTAAACAGCCTGACCATATATGTAAATTACAGCAACAGTACCGAACTCGAAATGCAAATCATAAGATCTACTCGGGCATTTTAGGGCAAGTAGCCAACAGATTACAGGTATGCAGCCACACAGTATCAGTAGGCAGGAAGAACTCACAGGCCAAGTTCTTTAACATATTATGCATGGCTGAAGTAGCTTTAAACCAGAATGCTAAACTAGAACAGTTTACTTATAGAACCTTTACACTTTGTCCCTTGTTTTCTTTCAATATTGGTTTTATTACTTTAATAAGTAACTTTACTTTAATAGCTGCTACCTAGAAACTGCAAGCAATGGTTCCTACCTCTACAAGGCCTTGACTGTAGTTGTCAGCCAATAAGGAGCTGAATCAAAAATTCTACCTGAGCAAAATCAGCATTTTACACAAATATTATAGAGTTAAAGTAATCTAGTTATGTTAACATATTCAGAAACCATTCTTAAAATCAGTTTGAAAGTCATGTCTGTGTCTGTAGCACAAATTGTGAAGGTCTATATTCAGGTGAACCCAAATGCCACCTGTGGAAAATGACTTCACTGTGGTTTTAGTCCCAAGCAGTTTATTCCTTTTAACATGGAAACACAAAAGGCCTCTTAAAATATTCTGGCCAGTTTTGTAAATTAAAGAATATGACAGTTCTGCATGGATCAGTGTTGTGGTAGAAAGGCATGACAATGGTCTGAGATGTAGAGAAGGCTTCATCTCTGCAGTATACTGCTATAGTACATATTGTTCCGATGCGCCACTGTTAGGTGCTAATGGTGCCAGAAATAGAATGATCAGTATTAATAACAAGCTTGACGGTTTTCTATATAAAAAAATGACACACTTTGTATTGACCACTAGAAAAATGATACAGTCTATGCTGTGATGAAGGTATCTACATTTTAGTGTCAGAACTGTACATTTCTCCTGTGGTTTTCATGGTATTTTTCCTTATAATTTCAAGAACCATGTTTAAAAATATCCATAGTCAGGTTAGCCTAATTCTCAAACCAATATGTTCATGAACGTTCTGTTCTAGCTGGAAGAATAAGTGTCTGATTAAGATGGACTCTCTAGAAATAGCTCTAGTAGCTTTGTGAGGACTAATGCAAAATGGAGGTCAAAAAAACTATGGAGGGATGGAGCAGAGACAAAGTGAGAAAAAAATATGTTCAAAAAGATAGACAGAGTTGGAAAAGGTAAGAGGCAGAAAGGAAGAGAAGATAAAGGGAATGAGGGAAGATATGTTAACTAAGGTTAAATAGTGGAAGGTGCGAAACAGTAATTGTACTCTTTAGTATGTTTACCAAATACATCATAGCACATCTATAATTTCATTGTTTTGTATAGGTTTAATCATATTTACTAAATCCATTGTTGACAGGAGAGTTGCTGTTTCAACTCCCTGAATTCTGGACTAATTTGTTTGCAAAAAGAGCTCAGCTGGCCTTATGTCATAGTTCAATCACTTATTTACATATATTTTATATAGGATAATCCATGTACTCATGGAGTTGACCCTTTACAAGGTAAAAGTGAAGTAAGTAAGACGAAAGAGTCTCAAACCTCTTCTGTCAACGCCCTCTTTGGTGAGTCTCTGCTCTTGTGTCAGATAACACTCCTCAAAAATGATAAAGCATGCAACGTTTTACATTAAAGAATGAGTTCAGACATTCAAGAATACTAGGAATCACATTAATATGCTGCATTGAGATATAGAAATGGTAATTGATACATCAGTTGGGAGGCACCTTCGAAAAAACAAGACTCGTTAACTGTTATTATCTCCATAGTTTTACTGACAGTTGGACTTTGCGATGATGATGAAATTACACCTATGTGGCTAAATAAAGAACACATTTTGTAGTTCATATTCTATCATTTATAGTCAGTTTAGAACACAATTCAAATGTCTTGATTTCTTATGCAATCATTGTGCAGACAACCAAACCCACCTTGTTACATGAAGCAGCTATTGTTCATAAAGCTTTCCAGCCTTTGGGCAGACTGGCAACTTTTAACTTGGCTGTAGGTATATTCAAATGTTCCAGTAATATACTGTCCCAAAACCCGTTTGGCAAAATACATGCTTAATACGCACAATCCAGCTCAGATTCAATAATCATATGTTTTGCTTAAAGTACTTGTAGCTGTAGACGCCCTGGTACTAATTGCCCCTGTCTCCAATGCTACCCCTCCCCATCCGCCTACACAGTTCCTATAATGTTCAAGACCTCTGGAATGTTATACACTAAGTTCCTAAATGTGGAGGCAATTTTGATGTAAGACCAGTACTTTCTATAATGTCTCATAGCTATTTGCCAAAAAATTTGTTCATGTAAGAAACAGGCCAAGGCATCTCTTTTAAATGGTCCCTCAAAATAAAGCTAAGTAGCAGCCATTACAATATTCCCTAAATGAAATTGTATTCTGTTCTTACTTGCTTTTATAATTTGCTCACATTTGACGGTTCTTTTATGTCCAGTCGCTTAGCCACTACACATAAGACAAACCGTGTATTTTTAATTTAGACTCTGTGATATAAACATCGTGCCTGACACAAGTGGTTTAAATGTCACCAGAAATCAAAGATGGGCTCGTCCTGACGCTTATGGTCACATTAATTACGGTTGGTTCTTGAGCCAAGTAATAAGATGCCAACAAACAAGTCAAAATGATTATATGCTGCATGAGAACCGAAAGGGTAACTTGAAATCCCTGCACTCTGTTTTAGCCCAAATAATGCATTACCATAAAAATCATACCTGATTTAGTGTTTATTATTTTATGAAATCAAGCTGAAGCAAAAAAACTCTTTTATGCACAATTAGGGGTCAAGACTTTATGATTTAAGCAGAGCTGACAGGTTTGAGAAGTTTAAGTACTAAACTATTTATTTTATATCCTTTTAGAAAAGATACAACATAAATAAACCGGTTAACATGGTGGAAAATGACATGTTCAAGCAAAATAATCTTGAAAAATATTCAACAGAACTCAGAATGTTATACAATGGTGATTACTTTGTCATAGTTCACAATTTAATTATTACTAACTTTTGCAGCAGGTGTGCATATTTTAAAAGAAAAAAATGCATTAGTATGTGTATGTATGTATATATATATATATATATATATATATTGTGCATCTTTTTATAAACATGAAGTTAAATAAAAAAGCAAACAAAATACTTAATAATATTTATTAATCACGGTAATGTTTTTCCAAGAAGCTTCACAGTGTGCAATATCAATTCAATTGAAATACATTAGATTTATAAATCAGATACAGCTTAGGCTGAAAGTATCAACAGCTGTAGCAGTCTCTTACCAATTTTATTTGGTTCTAACTTCTAACCATTAGTCCTTCACATAGTAATCTATTGCAATATTAGTGTAAGTGAAAGATACTTGTATGTGTATTCTATAGTATGTTATACTAACAATAAAATGTAGCCATGTTTCCCAAAATTGTGGATTCAATTTGCATTATTCACAATATTTTAATTTCATTTTGGGTAGAATCACCCAATAAGTTAAAATAAATATTTGGTTTCTAAATATCACAGGGTTTTTTTTTTTGCTATTCAGTCTAAAGGAAGGAGACAGCTTGAATATGACATTAAAAGGTCTAAGGTATCGAGATCTGAGCCAACCTAGTAAAACATTCTACAGGGATCTTACGTTACCCAAGAAACATTTGGCTACGGTCTATATTCATCCCATACCCAAGACGTTTGCTTTGCAGTCTCAGCAGTATTCTTCCGCACACAGCTTCAGTTTCAGCCAAAGCATTGCCTCGTTTATAAATGATTATGTTTATTTTTATTTTTTGAATTAAATTATTTTTTGTCCTTTTTCCATACTATTTTTTTTACCCAATATTTTAAGTACACATGTACCCTCAGTGTCATAAATAGTCACAATAGGAGAATGACTTACCTTGGTACGGATGTTTGTTGATCAACAAAAATATTTGTTTCTGTGGAATTTGTGCTAATGAGGAAGTCCTTCTCTGGCAAACTTTTATTTTTTGTTGTTGCTTGATTGAAGAGAGTAGCAGCAGCACCAGTGAGAAGGACAAGTGTATAGGGGTGTCTGAACAGCACAAAGTGCTGATACAAAGTGCAGTATATTTGACTCTCGGGTGTTGCTTGCTGTGGCATCCTGCAGTTTATTAATAGTAAAAGGAGTAAGGGGGATCTCAGATAGCAAGTGCTAAGAAGAGGGAAGGGAAAAAGGTGGGTCTCAGCACTCCTAAAGACTTTTAGATCTCACCACCTATAGAGTAAAAAGTTAATATATTCCATTAAGTTCAATTTTAGGTTACAAACATTATTCTTGTTGCATAAACTGTGTATCATGGGAGTAGCGGTGACATAGGTTTACATTTATTTTCTTGTAGTTCTCTCAATCTAATTTTTGCACATTTGAAATGATTTATATGTTTGTTTATGGTCTCGCTTCTATTAAGTACTGGAGTCTTTAGCATGTGATTGACACAGCAGCTAAATGGTTATGAAGTGGTATTAACAGCTATTTATTCACTTGTATTAAAAAGTGATAATGAGTAGTGCTTATAGATAAAAACTCAAAAGAGTTAATTGACAGATTCTTAAAGGTCTGTTGCACAGTATGTCTAGGTCTGTCTCCTTTCATGTTTCAGTAAAGTATTTTTTTATTTTTGCAATAATAATTTGCAAATGTTGACAATGTTCATAATATTTTTAGAATAAAAACAAGTGTTATACTGCCACGGAAGGCTCCGTATCCTGGAAGGGCCTGGGGGTCAGCCTTCTCCCTACAGACTATGGGCCCTGGCTTTGGAAGGGGTTCTGTTTTTGGGGAGGTGGGTACAGGGAGTGCATTCGGACTACTTCTTCCCCCTGGTACAGAGTGCCACTTTCCCCAAGTACTAGAGACTCTAAAGACTGTGGAACCCGGATGCAGATTTGGGGCACCTGCATTTTGGGAGGGGGTTTATGTGTGGTGTTTTACTCTCCATCAGATCAGGACCTACACGACATAGACCTCCATGGCCAGTTTTTGCACCAGGATCTGATACCCAGCAGGTTTCAGCCTGAAGTCAGGGAACCGTCCATGTTTACAATCTGCCCCACAGACTACAATAGCGACCCCCTACTGGGCTGAGATGGGCTAAATGCAAATACTGAGTCGTGTGTAAAGGAGGGTCTGAAGGAGAACTATGTGTGGTTTGCTGTGACTATTGTATGTAAATTACCCCCTTGTACTGTTTAAATTCTGGTGTGTTTTCAATAAAACTCAATCCTGTTTTTACTTCAACATTGGTGCTGTCTGATGCTTGGGGTGGGCTGCTGTAATAACTCAGCCACATAATAGCCACAGCGCCAACGCAGCTCTGGTGCAATGGCATCCCCCCTCTCTCTGGTTCTGCCTGGTGCTGAAGGGGTCAACTGTTGCTGTCTCGGCAGGAGGAAGGGTAGTTTGGGGGGAGTACCCAGTCGGGGTACAGGGTGTCACGTCACATATACTTAACTAAGTATAAGTAATATAATAGCCTTTTATTACTCCCACAAGTGGTCAGACTCCATCAGAGCAACTGGCCATTGTCTCCCAGCACCCGATTAAGCTAAACTGATGGGTTGTGGTCAGCCAGCACCATGAACGCTCAGCTGTAGAGATAGGGCTAAACATTCTTTTTCTATAGCTGCACCCCACTTCTTTGTCCAACAGTTTGCGGCTTTGGTAAGCAATAAGGTGTTCTTCCCACTGCTCATTAACTTGGCTGATCACTGTCCACGTTTGGAGGCATCTGTGTGAACCAAGGATTTGTCGTCAAAGTTTGGAGCAGCCAGCACCAATGACTTTCCTGGAGCAGTCTACAGAGTACTAAAAGTTGTGTCACATTCTATTGACCAAGCAACTAAATGGGGAAGAGCTTTCTTAGTGAAGTTGGTCGAAGGATTAGCAATTATGCTATACTTGAGAAAAAATTTCCTCTAGTACCACAGTAAGTAAATATCATTGCTGCATGATATCTCATAAATGTTAATGTGTGGATTATAACATTTAATGAGAAGTTAGGGATCTTGGATAAAATATAGGGTATCTCTTTATATTAATATTGTGGTCATAGTCCTAGAATATTAATAGCACCATCATTTTTCATAAAATACTGGTTTGTCATACTTTAATCATAAATCCTTATAGGTTCCTCTGGGGTTTGAATTTGCTGTGCTCTCAAGTTGGTAATAATGTGACAGTCCACTGCAGGAGTGTTCGAGTGGTCTGGCGTGAAGCTCCTTTCCAAAAGCAAGCTTCCCCAAGAGGGCTTCTGTGGACAAACCAGGCATAACTCTGACTGTTTTGTGACCAGTGCCCCAGTCCACATGAGAAATTGAAACCTTTTTTCGCCAGTAATACAGACCTCTACTAGTTCACTGGTCCAATGCTAGGGAGACAAACAACAGGGTTATGCAAGGGTGATGGTATCTCTAGTGTCCTTCAGTCCTTCCACAGTGTGGCAATTGATCGGTATTGGTTGTTAATGATGCTGCCAGTTGTCCTGTGCCAAGCCTACTTCATGGTAGTAGCACCAGTCTGGGTCCCTGGGTTCTGATTGAAGAACTTGAACCAGGGGTACCCAGTGTTAGTGCTTGGGATGGAGAAACTCCTTATTCAGGGCAGGATTTGGTGACGATACATAATTGACTTGTTCAGGGAAGGTGTGGCGGGGAGTGGCAGGAGCTCTGAGTGCAATGAAGCTGACTGGGCTGCAGGGCCATAGCGAGTTTAGGGACACTGACTCTTAATGTGCCCCTTCTGAAGACAGCGATAACACTCCAGCCCAGAAGTTGGCACCCAATGAGAATCCTGGGTTTTTTGCTGCACTGACGCAATAAATGGACGGGGTATAGGAGCAGCCATAGCAGGAGGTTGGGCTGCCAGGAAATTTAGCACGTGGCTTAAAAGAAAATAAGTAGTAACTGCCCGAGTGACAGGCTGTCGAGTCTCCTCATACTAGTCTGCCAGATGCGTTGTCTCAGCAGAGTAAGAGGGTCTTAATCCCAGACTCAGTGCCTTCATTGAAAGACTGGGGATTGAGTCTCAAGGTAGATCCATGGATCTGGTCAACCCTGCATCTCCCCCTCTGTGTCATGGAGCAGAGCCAGTAATTTAAGTTTATTTAGCCCATTGATGCCTGTTCTCCTCTGGGCTAGAATGCCCTGATGAGTGGCCATAGTAAGGTGTCTGTAGGCGCCGGACATCCTGGCGATGTTTTGATCCATCAGTATTACAGGAACCGGGTTTCTCTCTCTGTTAGCCGACTACAGGGGTAGCCACTCCGGGTCAAATCACCAATCCTGCAGGGGATGAGAGTCAAAGGGGATTCTATAGACCTTCTATGTAGTAAAATACGCCAGGCAGATTCACAGGAACACACATAAATCAGGTCTTTTATACACTCGAAAACAAAAAAGGATGATTAAACAGTGGATAATATTTTAATTTTGGGTTTAGAACACATTAACTAATAAATGGAGGGACTTAAACAAAAAGGCGGGCTGGTACTATCTTTATTATATGAAGCTGCTCAATGCTGACCCTGAGACTCCACTTCCATCACACCTCCTCTATCCGTCACAATGGGAAATGAACAGTAATAACATGGGGCTGTGCCTTGTTCCATACACAGAAAGAAAGGTTGGAATGCAGTACTCAGTAGTGAGATGGTGCAAGAGCCAGGGTACCACCAAGTCCTTCAATAAATCCAAAATAAAGAAGCAGAGGCTCAGCACCCAAATGATAAGGTGAGATTATTTCACTATTCCATGACACACACACCTATGAACAAACTGAGCCTTTCAGCCTCTTTCTCTTAAAATCTACTTAACTAGAAAAAGAGAGACAATCACTTAAGAAAAGATTTGGTAATGGTAACTATTGCAAAGTCTTGCTCCTGTAGGGCATCAGATAATATTTTTGTGGTGCTTTTCACGTGCAGCACATTGACACAACATTGGCCAAAGCCATGCCCCTGATGTCACACTAGCAATCTCCCCAGAAATCGGGAGGTATCGTATTGTCCATTGATTATTTAAAAGGTCATAAGCTATATATCTTTCTCGTTTCAGTCTTGTAGCGTACTTTAGTTTCTCTCTACATGTTACAAAAATAGATCCAGACAGCAAGGACCTGTGAGGCTGTAATGTTTTACTAAGCAAGGCAGTGCCTTTGAATCTTGAATTATATAAAACAGTACTGAGCCCATTCTAGTTATTGCAGGCAGGGCAACATGTAAAACATGACCATGAGCTTTTTATAATATAAGTTTGGCTTGGGTGATTATTTACAAACAGACAGTGCTTAGGGTAAAATATACGTGATTGAGATCCAGTGAATGAAGGTTTTAGGGGAAAATGTTAAATATAAGGTCCCAACCGCTTTCATACCTGTGTCCAATGAAGCCTGTGTTTAGTAGTTCTTTGCCTGTTTTTTCCTCCAGCTACCTAGTGAGGAGCCTCCCCCCACAGCACATTGGGGGACCAGTGAGAGAGGACCTTGGCTACAGAACCTCAGGCTTCTGTACATGTACAAGGCATAAAGATGGCACATGGATAGGGGATCTTTAGGCTTTCCATTGCTCCATCGATCACAGCTCTGTGTTTGTGACGCTGCGATATGTGCAAATGTGCCACAAATGATTTGGACAAATTTTTTTGGCCCATTCGTTTTCGGGCAACGATTTACATTCCCTGCCCATTTGGTACAGCCGACAGTTTTGGGGACATTTTAAATTCACAAATCTAATTTGTTGCCCAGTCCCCACATTCACTCTCACACACTCTCTCACACTCTCATTCACTCTCTCCTAGATGTTTACCTACTTGTCCGCCGACCACTTCTGCTTCTGTGTCTTCTTCATTTTCTAACTTTTATTGTTTCCCTTCCCACTTAATCTGCCATCTTCAATTTTCTATGTTTTGGCGGTGCTTCCGGTGACATTTTCTGCCCAATCCTCTAAGCGGGATAGGGGATGCCACTGTAAGCACTTCATTTTGTCCTAAGGTGATCCGATTAGAAGATAGGGTAGAGGGTGCCACCAGAAACTGCTTTCAATGACGTCCTCTCCCTGATTGGAGGATTGAAGAGGAGACGTCACCGGAAGTGTAACAATTTTGGCAGAAGTCTGCCAGGTGTTATGGCTGCGGAGATACGGGCAAAGATAGAAGATAGAAGCTTTGTGACATGGTGCATTATCCTGCTGGAAGTAGCCACCAGAAGATGGGTACACTGTGGTCATAAAGGGATGGATATGGTCAGCAACAGTACTCAGGTATGCTGTCAGGTTTAAACAATGTTCAATTGGTACTAAGAAAATGTCCCCTACACCATTACACCACCACCATCAGCCTGAACCATTGATACAAAGCTGGATGGTCTGACCCTGCCATCTGAATGTCGCAGCTTGAATCGAGACTCATCAGACCAGGCAATGTTTTTCCAGTCTTCCGTTTGGTGAGATAATATACTAACTCTTTTAAACCCAGATAAATCTATGAAATATGTCCTGAAATTAATAGAAGAATATGGGAATTTCTCTAACTATAAATTAAATGCTAATAAAACTCAGATTATTTGCGCTAATCAGACTAAAGTTCAAGCTATATTGATGAGATCATATATAAATGTTGATTGGAGCATGGACTCATTGGAGTATTTAGGTATAAAGATTAAATACAATCTAAAATAAATGGTTAGAGATAATTATAATATATTAATAAAGAAAATGGAAGAAAAATTGAATAATTGGAAGGGCCTCGAAATTTCTTGGTTAGGTAGAATAAATGCCTTCAATGCGTACTATTTACCTAAAATAATCTTTCTTTTAAGAGCGATTCCATTGAGAGTCCCCTATTTTATTTTATCTAAAATTCAAAAATTAATTTTAAGATATATTTGGCAAAATAAGCCACCTAGAATATCTTTTAAGAATTTAGTTAGACACTCTCAAAAAGGAGGCCTTTCGGTTCCTGATATTAAAGATCTGCATGAAACATGCATGATAACGCATTTATTACTTCTAGATAGACCAGAATGTGATAAAACCTCATGGTTCATTATATCAGATATCATTTGGATGACCCATGAAACAAATAAATATATTAAAAGTGATAACTTAATAATTAAAGATCTAATTATAACAGCTAATAAATTTAAAAAAATTATGAATATAGAAGAGGGGTTTCTCCCGACAGCCCCAATAGAAATCTTGAGTAATTATATAAATGATTTAGATTTATCTAAATGGAGATATACAAATATAAAATGTATATCGGATCTATACAACGCAGAATCCTTTAAATCTTGGTCTACCTTAAAAGAGAGAGGAAATTTACCGAATACTGAAATATTTAATTATATTAGAATAAAATATTATCTTCAAACGGTAGAAGTAATAGTCTCTCCAAGATATGAAGAATTTCTTAATAATCATTATAAAACTAGATTAATTCATCGAGTAGGCATATTAAAGAGAAGTATTGATACTGAAGATTCTGTACGTAGTAAAGAGAAATGGGAAAAGGATATAGGAGTAATACTCCCTATAGAAGAATGGTTACATGCTTATTCTGAAATTAAGAAATATTCACACTGTTTAGGGATGCAAGAACTTTATTATAAAATTACCCATAGATGGTATAGAACACCGGCCCAGATTTCTAAATATGATAAAAATTCCTCAGGGCTCTGTTGGAGATGTGGGAAGGAAGACGGTACAATTTATCATATGTGGTGGGAATGTGAAGAGGTGAGATTAATTGTATCAACTCTTTTCAAGATAATTGAAGAGTTGGTTGGCTGTATAATTAAACCATCTCCCCAAATATTTATTTTTCATATGGGTCTTACAAAATTTCATAAAATGCAGAGAAATCTCATTGTACAATTAATTCTAGCATGTAAACTCGTTATAGCGAGGAATTGGAAAAAGAAAGGTAAAATAAGCTGGAATGAGATACATGCTCAAATCCAACATCAACATAAAATGGAAAAAGGTTATTATATGAACATCGCTAAAAGTAACATATATATTGATATCTGGAAACCATGGGTAACCCGCACACAAGCAGAACTAGAAACTGAAAATTGAATAGAAATAACCACAACAAATTTAAGAGATACTGAGATGCTATTATTGATCTTTTCCTTACGGATAAACGTATTTATAATATATATATGACTTATTTATGAATGTGTATATATATATATATATATATATATGTTTAAGTATTGTTGTTTGTATTTTTCTGTTTTTTATGTTGTCTAAGTAAGGTATTTATTAAGAATTTATGTCTGTATGTTATTTGATACGTTTATAATAAAAAAAAAAAAAGAAAATGTCCCCTACACCATTACACCACCACCATCAGCCTGAACCATTGATACAAAGCTGGATGGTCTGACCCTGCCATCTGAATGTCGCAGCTTGAATCGAGACTCATCAGACCAGGCAATGTTTTTCCAGTCTTCCGTTTGGTGAGCCTGTGTGAATTGTAGCCTCAGTTTCCTGTTCTTAGCTGACAGGAGTGGCACCCGGTGTGGTCTTCTGCTGCTGTAGCCCATCTGCTTCCAGGTTCGACGTGTTTTGCGTTCAGAGATGGTATTCTCCATACTTTGGTTGTAAAGAGTGGTTATTTGAATTACTGTTGCTTTTCTGTCATCTCAAACCAGTCTGCCCATTCTCCTCTGCAGTCAACAAGGCATTTTCATCCACACAACTGCCACTCACTGGATATTTTCTCTTTTTCAGAACATTCTCTGTAAACCCTAGAGATGGTTGTGTGTGAAAATCCCAGTAGATCAGCAGTTTCTGAAATACTCAGACCAGCCTGTCTGGCACCAACAACCATGCCACGTTCAAAGTCACTTAAATCCCCTTTCTTCCCCATTCTGATGCTCGGTTTGAACTTCAGCAAGTTGTCTTGACCACGTCTACATGCCTAATCGCATTGCGTGGTTGCCGTGTGATTGGCTGATTAGCTATTTGTGTTAACAAGCAGTTGAACAGGTGTACCTAATATAGTGGCCAGCAAGTGTATATTGGGACACCTGACTGTTATACCATCAGGGACTTTTATTAATGGAATGAATGAGTATTTAAATGTTTGTGAATGAGTGTGTGTGTAATAGCATGGATGTGTAAGGGGGTGGGGTGGTAGCATGGCATAGGGAGGCTGAAATCACACTACTATCATCCCCAGGTTCCAGCATGTACTGGCTGCCTTGGCTTGATAGGAGTGTGATTGCTGTTAGCAGTTATATATTTATATATATATACCTCCAGAAATGCATTTTAACCCCCTATATGCCACTCAGCCCCATGATATGCCTTTTAACCCCCTATATGCCAGAGTGGCATATAGGAGGGTATAAGACATTGCTGGAGGCAGAGTGGCATATAGAGGGTTAAAAGGCACATCATGGGGCAGAGTGGCAAATAGGGGGGTATGAAGCATTTCTGGGGGCAGAGTGGCAAGCCTGGGGGCAGATGTGCATAACTGGGGGGCGCAGGTTGGCAAATAAAAGGAAATAAAAAATATATATTTTTCTCAATCATAGCTTTTATTAAATATGAAAATTAGTTTACATGAATTAATATTTACTAGTAAAACTTTTTTCCTATAGGGTAGTCTTATATTCAGGCTTTTTGGTTTTTTTTCCTAAATTAATATTCTGATTTTGGGGGGTCGTCTTATAATCAGGGTCGTCTTATAATCAAGCAAATATGGTATGTTCCAGCTTCAGTAGCCCCATACTGTGTAGCAGTACATCATTGGCCATTTTTGCTTAGTTATGTGCTTGTTTGTTTTGTGTTGGTGGTGTTCCACACTTTTTGATAGCCTTTGTTAGGTTCAGTAAGGCAGCTGAACCTCGGCAGCAAAGCTAGGGGCAGATCCATGTCGGCGATCAACAGGGGAGGGCTAGCAGCCTAAAGCCTGGGGGCAAGTCTAGTCAAGTGGCCCTGTTGCGCCACCGAATCAGCCCACCATCCATTCCCATCGTTTCCTCATTTTCTAAGGCATATTGATGTCATGTGATGGGATTGGGAGTACATCATACACAAAAAAAAGTCATCATACACAGGACCCCTGAAGCCACAATTTAGTGCCACTAATCCTTTTTAATAAAATATATGGATTAAAATAGAGTAAATAACACAAAGCCTTTAATTTTCCTCTCACTGATTTCTGGGCTTGGAAAGTTTTGTCCTTTGAAGTCACTACAAATTCAGGAGGGTGTTTTATCTCTGGATAACTAAAAATGTAATTTATTCCTACAGAAATTAAAGTGTCAGGAAACAGATGGCCAAATACACACCAGGAGAGGCTCTGCCACACTGACACCAAAACACACACACCAGGACAGGCTCTGCCACACCGACACCCAAACACACACACCAGGACAGGCTGTGTCACACTGACAGCCAAATACACACACCAGGACAGACTCTGCAACACATCAAACACACACACCAGGAAAGGCTCTGCCACACCGACACCTGCATCAGTACGGGTTAATCTACACAAAGCATAAAAAAATGCTTTCCACACTGGTTTGTTGTTTGTGTGTTTCCCCCCTTCTGTATTGATGCCCCAGCCAGCCCCCCCCCTTTGGTTTTAATGTATTCCCCCACACCCTCATCGGGTGGAATTGCCCCATGCGCATTTGTGCCTCCAGCCAGCCCCCTTTGTGCATTTATACCTCAACACCCTTGTGTATTGCCCCCCGGCCCAGCCCGTCCCCGGCGTTCAAGCTCCCTCTCCCTGTTGCTCTGCTTCTTGGGCTGTTTGCTAGGGAGACCTCAGCACAGCCTTCATAACATACTGATGGTTGCACAAAAAAGTCCCGGGGATGGCTAGGCACAGTTAGCATGCAGAAGAGAGTCACCAAAGTTTGCTGTCAATAATACGATTATTATTAATACATCACTTAACAACTTGAACAAGCTCAAACTATCTTACAAATGGTGACACACTTATACACATATATACACAATATATATATATATATATATATATATATATATATATATATATATATATATATATATAGCCTGTGTAATTTAGCAACTACAACTTCCTTATAGTCATGCTCCAGGTAGTGCTTAAAGCACAATGTAATTTATGTTGGAATGATTATTTTAATAGAGGTTTTACACTGCCATCTTGTGGTCATTTTAGAACAATGCAATTGTAATTTCAATTCAATGGCATAGGTCAGGGGTGTCCAAGTTTTTTCTGCAGTGGGCCACTTCATCATAATTGTATACGTGCGAGGGCCGCACTCATTTTTCACTGTGACAAAAAATATGGCCTTTAATAAAATATGCAGATTAAAATAAAGTAAAATGACACAAAACCTTTACTCTTCCTCTCACTGATTTCTGGGCCTAGAAAGTTTTGCGACTACAAATTCAGGATTCCCTAGATTTATTCTAGGGATGAACTAAAATGAAAATTCTGGACCAAAACATTTTTAATAAAAGTAGGTAACACACAATTGGACAAAATTAGCAATATGACTTGGCAACCAGTAAATGCTGGCAACCCAGGCAACCAGTAAATGCTGGTACCTAGGCATGATGGGACTGTGCTCGCTGTGATTGCT